>NC_086450.1:24071571-24371571 GCF_028390025.1 Pseudophryne corroboree
ACTGTTGCACAGTGGTGTGTATATGCTGATCCCCCTCCTCTCTGTGTGACACTGTTGCACAGTGGTGTGTATGCTGATCCCCCTCCTCTCTGTGTGGCACTGTTGCACAGTGGTGTGTATGTGCTGATCCCCCTCCTCTCTGTGTGACACTGTAGCACAGTGGTGTGTATGCTGATCCCCCTCCTCTCTGTGTGGCACTGTAGCACAGTGGTGTGTATGTGCTGATCCCCCTCCTCTCTGTGTGACACTGTTGCACAGTGGTGTGTATATGCTGATCCCCCCTCCTCTCTGTGTGACACTGTTGCACAGTGGTGTGTATGCTGATCCCCCTCCTCTCTGTGTGGCACTGTTGCACAGTGGTGTGTATATGCTGATCCCCCTCCTCTCTGTGTGGCACTGTTGCACAGTGGTGTGTATGCTGATCCCCCCTCCTCTCTGTGTGGCACTGTTGCACAGTGGTGTGTATATGCTGATCCCCCTCCTCTCTGTGTGACACTGTTGCACAGTGGTGTGTATATGCTGATCCCCCTCCTCTCTGTGTGACACTGTTGCACAGTGGTGTGTATGTGCTGATCCCCCTCCTCTCTGTGTGGCACTGTTGCACAGTGGTGTGTATGTGCTGATCCCCTCCTCTCTGTGTGGCACTGTAGCACAGTGGTGTGTATGTGCTGATCCCCCTCCTCTCTGTGTGACACTGTAGCACAGTGGTGTGTATATGCTGATCCCCCTCCTCTCTGTGTGGCACTGTTGCACAGTGGTGTGTATATGCTGATGCCCCTCCTCTCTGTGTGGCACTGTTGCACAGTGGTGTGTATGTGCTGATCCCCCTCCTCTCTGTGTGACACTGTTGCACAGTGGTGTGTATGTGCTGATCCCCCTCCCTCTCTGTGTGACACTGTAGCACAGTGGTGTGTATGTGCTGATCCCCCTCCTCTCTGTGTGACACTGTAGCACAGTGGTGTGTATGTGCTGATCCCCCTCCTCTCTGTGTGACACTGTTGCACAGTGGTATGTATATGCTGATCCCCCTCCTCTCTGTGTGACACTGTTGCACAGTGGTGTGTATGTGCTGATCCCCCTCCTCTCTGTGTGACACTGTTGCACAGTGGTGTGTATGTGCTGATCCCCCTCCTCTCTGTGTGACACTGTTGCACAGTGGTGTGTATGTGCTGATCCCCCTCCTCTCTGTGTGACACTGTTAGCACAGTGGTGTGTATGTGCTGATCCCCCTCCTCTCTGTGTGACACTGTTGCACAGTGGTGTGTATATGCTGATCCCCCTCCTCTCTGTGTGACACTGTAGCACAGTGGTGTGTATATGCTGATCCCCCTCCTCTCTGTGTGACACTGTTGCACAGTGGTGTGTATGTGCTGATCCCCCTCCTCTCTGTGTGACACTGTTGCACAGTGGTGTGTATGTGCTGATCCCCCTCCTCTCTGTGTGACACTGTTGCACAGTGGTATGTATATGCTGATCCCCCTCCTCTCTGTGTGGCACTGTTGCACAGTGGTGTGTATATGCTGATCCCCCTCCTCTCTGTGTGGCACTGTTGCACAGTGGTGTGTATATGCTGATCCCCCTCCTCTCTGTGTGACACTGTTGCACAGTGGTGTGTATGTGCTGATCCCCCTCCTCTCTGTGTGACACTGTTGCACAGTGGTGTGTATGTGCTGATCCCCCTCCTCTCTGTGTGACACTGTTGCACAGTGGTGTGTATGCTGATCCCCCTCCTCTCTGTGTGGCACTGTTGCACAGTGGTGTGTATATGCTGATCCCCCTCCTCTCTGTGTGACACTGTTGCACAGTGGTGTGTATATGCTGATCCCCCTCCTCTCTGTGTGACACTGTTGCACAGTGGTATGTATATGCTGATCCCCCTCCTCTCTGTGTGACACTGTTGCACAGTGGTGTGTATGTGCTGATCCCCCTCCTCTCTGTGTGACACTGTTGCACAGTGGTGTGTATGCTGATCCCCCTCCTCTCTGTGTGACACTGTTGCACAGTGGTGTGTATATGCTGATCCCCCTCCTCTCTGTGTGACACTGTTGCACAGTGGTGTGTATGTGCTGATCCCCCTCCTCTCTGTGTGACACTGTTGCACAGTGGTGTGTATGTGCTGATCCCCCTCCTCTCTGTGTGGCACTGTTGCACAGTGGTGTGTATGCTGATCCCCCTCCTCTCTGTGTGGCACTGTTGCACAGTGGTGTGTATGTGCTGATCCCCCTCCTCTCTGTGTGGCACTGTAGCACAGTGGTGTGTATATGCTGATCCCCCTCCTCTCTGTGTGGCACTGTTGCACAGTGGTGTGTATATGCTGATCCCCCTCCTCTCTGTGTGACACTGTTGCACAGTGGTGTGTATGTGCTGATCCCCCTCCTCTCTGTGTGGCACTGTAGCACAGTGGTGTGTATATGCTGATCCCCCTCCTCTCTGTGTGGCACTGTTGCACAGTGGTGTGTATGTGCTGATCCCCCTCCTCTCTGTGTGGCACTGTAGCACAGTGGTGTGTATGCTGACCCCCCTCCTCTCTGTGTGGCACTGTTGCACAGTGGTGTGTATATGCTGATCCCCCTCCTCTCTGTGTGACACTGTTGCACAGTGGTGTGTATGCTGATCCCCCTCCTCTCTGTGTGCACTGTTGCACAGTGGTGTGTATGCTGATCCCCCTCCTCTCTGTGTGGCACTGTTGCACAGTGGTGTGTATGTGCTGATCCCCCTCCTCTCTGTGTGGCACTGTAGCACAGTGGTGTGTATATGCTGATCCCCCTCCTCTCTGTGTGGCACTGTTGCACAGTGGTGTGTATGTGCTGATCCCCCTCCTCTCTGTGTGGCACTGTTGCACAGTGGTGTGTATGTGCTGATCCCCCTCCTCTCTGTGTGACACTTGTAGCACAGTGGTGTGTATGTGCTGATCCCCCTCCTCTCTGTGTGGCACTGTTGCACAGTGGTGTGTATGTGCTGATCCCCCTCCTCTCTGTGTGACACTGTAGCACAGTGGTGTGTATGTGCTGATCCCCCTCCTGTCTGTGTGGCACTGTAGCACAGTGGTGTGTATGTGCTGATCCCCTCTCCTCTCTGTGTGGCACTGTAGCACAGTGGTGTGTATATGCTGATCCCCCTCCTCTCTGTGTGACACTGTAGCACAGTGGTGTGTATGTGCTGATCCCCCTCCTCTCTGTGTGACACTGTAGCACAGTGGTGTGTATGTGCTGATCCCCCTCCTCTCTGTGTGGCACTGTTGCACAGTGGTGTGTATGTGCTGATCCCCCTCCTCTCTGTGTGACACTGTAGCACAGTGGTGTGTATGTGCTGATCCCCCTCCTGTCTGTGTGGCACTGTAGCACAGTGGTGTGTATATGCTGATCCCCCTCCTCTCTGTGTGACACTGTAGCACAGTGGTGTGTATGTGCTGATCCCCCTCCTGTCTGTGTGGCACTGTAGCACAGTGGTGTGTATATGCTGATCCCCCTCCTCTCTGTGTGACACTGTAGCACAGTGGTGTGTATGTGCTGATCCCCCTCCTCTCTGTGTGACACTGTAGCACAGTGGTGTGTATGTGCTGATCCCCCTCCTCTCTGTGTGGCACTGTAGCACAGTGGTATGTATGTGCTGATCCCCCTCCTCTCTGTGTGGCACTGTAGCACAGTGGTGTGTATGCTGACCCCCTCCTCTCTGTGTGACACTGTTGCACAGTGGTGTGTATGCTGATCCCCCTCCTCTCTGTGTGACACTGTTGCACAGTGGTGTGCATGTGCTGATCCCCCTCCTCTCTGTGTGACACTGTAGCACAGTGGTGTGTATATGCTGATCCCCCTCCTCTCTGTGTGGCACTGTTGCACAGTGGTGTGTATATGCTGATCCCCCTCCTCTCTGTGTGACACTGTTGCACAGTGGTGTGTATGCTGATCCCCCTCCTGTCTGTGTGACACTGTTGCACAGTGGTGTGTATATGCTGATCCCCCTCCTCTCTGTGTGACACTGTTGCACAGTGGTGTGTATGTGCTGATCCCCCTCCTCTCTGTGTGGCACTGTTGCACAGTGGTGTGTATGTGCTGATCCCCCTCCTCTCTGTGTGGCACTGTTGCACAGTGGTGTGTATGTGCTGACCCCCCCTCCTCTCTGTGTGGCACTGTTGCACAGTGGTGTGTATGTGCTGATCCCCCTCCTCTCTGTGTGACACTGTAGCACAGTGGTGTGTATGTGCTGATCCCCCTCCTCTCTGTGTGACACTGTAGCACAGTGGTGTGTATGTGCTGATCCCCCTCCTCTCTGTGTGGCACTGTTGCACAGTGGTGTGTATGCTGATCCCCCTCCTCTCTGTGTGGCACTGTTGCACAGTGGTGTGCATGTGCTGATCCCCCTCCTCTCTGTGTGACACTGTTGCACAGTGGTGTGTATGTGCTGATCCCCCTCCTCTCTGTGTGACACTGTAGCACAGTGGTGTGTATGTGCTGATCCCCCTCCTCTCTGTGTGACACTGTAGCACAGTGGTGTGTATGTGCTGATCCCCCTCCTCTCTGTGTGGCACTGTAGCACAGTGGTGTGTATGTGCTGATCCCCCTCCTCTCTGTGTGGCACTGTAGCACAGTGGTGTGTATGTGCTGATCCCCCTCCTCTCTGTGTGACACTGTTGCACAGTGGTGTGTATGCTGATCCCCCTCCTCTCTGTGTGACACTGTTGCACAGTGGTGTGTATGCTGATCCCCCTCCTCTCTGTGTGACACTGTTGCACAGTGGTATGTATATGCTGATCCCCCTCCTCTCTGTGTGACACTGTTGCACAGTGGTGTGTATGTGCTGATCCCCCTCCTCTCTGTGTGGCACTGTTGCACAGTGGTGTGTATATGCTGATCCCCCTCCTCTCTGTGTGGCACTGTTGCACAGTGGTGTGTATATGCTGATCCCCCTCCTCTCTGTGTGACACTGTTGCACAGTGGTGTGTATATGCTGATCCCCCTCCTCTCTGTGTGACACTGTTGCACAGTGGTGTGTATGTGCTGATCCCCCTCCTCTCTGTGTGGCACTGTTGCACAGTGGTGTGTATGTGCTGATCCCCCTCCTCTCTGTGTGACACTGTAGCACAGTGGTGTGTATGTGCTGATCCCCTCCCTCTCTGTGTGGCACTGTAGCACAGTGGTGTGTATATGCTGATCCCCCTCCTCTCTGTGTGACACTGTTGCACAGTGGTGTGTATGTGCTGATCCCCCTCCTCTCTGTGTGGCACTGTTGCACAGTGGTGTGTATGCTGATCCCCCTCCTCTCTGTGTGACACTGTTGCACAGTGGTGTGTATATGCTGATCCCCCTCCTCTCTGTGTGGCACTGTTGCACAGTGGTGTGTATATGCTGATCCCCCTCCTCTCTGTGTGACACTGTTGCACAGTGGTGTGTATGTGCTGATCCCCCTCCTCTCTGTGTGGCACTGTAGCACAGTGGTGTGTATGTGCTGATCCCCCTCCTCTCTGTGTGACACTGTTGCACAGTGGTGTGTATATGCTGATCCCCCTCCTCTCTGTGTGACACTGTAGCACAGTGGTGTGTATATGCTGATCCCCCTCCTCTCTGTGTGGCACTGTTGCACAGTGGTGTGTATATGCTGACCCCCCCTCCTCTCTGTGTGACACTGTAGCACAGTGGTGTGTATGCTGATCCCCCTCCTCTCTGTGTGGCACTGTAGCACAGTGGTGTGTATATGCTGATCCCCCTCCTCTCTGTGTGGCACTGTTGCACAGTGGTGTGTATGCTGATCCCCTCCTCTCTCTGTGTGACACTGTAGCACAGTGGTGTGTATGTGCTGATCCCCCTCCTCTCTGTGTGACACTGTAGCACAGTGGTGTGTATGTGCTGATCCCCCTCCTCTCTGTGTGACACTGTTGCACAGTGGTGTGTATATGCTGATCCCCCTCCTCTCTGTGTGACACTGTAGCACAGTGGTGTGTATATGCTGATCCCCCTCCTCTCTGTGTGACACTGTTGCACAGTGGTGTGTATATGCTGACCCCCCTCCTCTCTGTGTGACACTGTAGCACAGTGGTGTGTATATGCTGATCCCCCTCCTCTCTGTGTGGCACTGTAGCACAGTGGTGTGTATATGCTGATCCCCCTCCTCTCTGTGTGACACTGTAGCACAGTGGTGTGTATATGCTGATCCCCCTCCTCTCTGTGTGACACTGTTGCACAGTGGTGTGTATGCTGATCCCCCTCCTCTCTGTGTGGCACTGTAGCACAGTGGTGTGTATATGCTGATCCCCCTCCTCTCTGTGTGACACTGTAGCACAGTGGTGTGTATATGCTGATCCCCCTCCTCTCTGTGTGGCACTGTAGCACAGTGGTGTGTATATGCTGATCCCCCTCCTCTCTGTGTGACACTGTAGCACAGTGGTGTGTATATGCTGATCCCCCTCCTCTCTGTGTGACACTGTTGCACAGTGGTGTGTATGCTGATCCCCCTCCTCTCTGTGTGGCACTGTAGCACAGTGGTGTGTATATGCTGACCCCCCTCCTCTCTGTGTGACACTGTTGCACAGTGGTGTGTATGTGCTGATCCCCCTCCTCTCTGTGTGACACTGTTGCACAGTGGTATGTATGTGCTGATCCCCCTCCTCTCTGTGTGGCACTGTAGCACAGTGGTGTGTATGTGCTGACCCCCCTCCTCTCTGTGTGACACTGTTGCACAGTGGTGTGTATGTGCTGATCCCCCTCCTCTCTGTGTGACACTGTTGCACAGTGGTGTGTATGTGCTGATCCCCCTCCTCTCTGTGTGACACTGTTGCACAGTGGTGTGTATATGCTGACCCCCCTCCTCTCTGTGTGACACTGTTGCACAGTGGTGTGTATATGCTGATCCCCCTCCTCTCTGTGTGACACTGTTGCACAGTGGTGTGTATATGCTGATCCCCCTCCTCTCTGTGTGACACTGTAGCACAGTGGTGTGTATATGCTGATCCCCCTCCTCTCTGTGTGACACTGTTGCACAGTGGTATGTATGTGCTGATCCCCCTCCTCTCTGTGTGGCACTGTTGCACAGTGGTGTGTATGTGCTGATCCCCCTCCTCTCTGTGTGACACTGTTGCACAGTGGTATGTATGTGCTGATCCCCCTCCTCTCTGTGTGGCACTGTTGCACAGTGGTGTGTATGTGCTGATCCCCCTCCTCTCTGTGTGGCACTGTAGCACAGTGGTGTGTATGTGCTGATCCCCCTCCTCTCTGTGTGACACTGTTGCACAGTGGTGTGTATGTGCTGATCCCCCTCCTCTCTGTGTGACACTGTTGCACAGTGGTGTGTATGTGCTGATCCCCCTCCTCTCTGTGTGACACTGTTGCACAGTGGTGTGTATATGCTGATCCCCCTCCTCTCTGTGTGACACTGTTGCACAGTGGTGTGTATGTGCTGATCCCCCTCCTCTCTGTGTGGCACTGTAGCACAGTGGTGTGTATATGCTGATCCCCCTCCTCTCTGTGTGACACTGTTGCACAGTGGTGTGTATGTGCTGATCCCCCTCCTCTCTGTGTGGCACTGTTGCACAGTGGTGTGTATGCTGATCCCCCTCCTCTCTGTGTGACACTGTTGCACAGTGGTATGTATATGCTGATCCCCCTCCTCTCTGTGTGACACTGTTGCACAGTGGTGTGTATATGCTGATCCCCCTCCTCTCTGTGTGGCACTGTTGCACAGTGGTGTGTATATGCTGATCCCCCTCCTCTCTGTGTGACACTGTTGCACAGTGGTGTGTATATGCTGATCCCCCTCCTCTCTGTGTGACACTGTTGCACAGTGGTGTGTATGTGCTGATCCCCCTCCTCTCTGTGTGACACTGTTGCACAGTGGTGTGTATATGCTGATCCCCCTCCTCTCTGTGTGGCACTGTTGCACAGTGGTGTGTATATGCTGATCCCCCTCCTCTCTGTGAGGCACTGTTGCACAGTGGTGTGTATGCTGATCCCCCTCCTCTCTGTGTGACACTGTAGCACAGTGGTATGTATATGCTGATCCCCCTCCTCTCTGTGTGACACTGTTGCACAGTGGTGTGTATATGCTGATCCCCCTCCTCTCTGTGTGGCACTGTTGCACAGTGGTGTGTATATGCTGATCCCCCTCCTCTCTGTGAGGCACTGTTGCACAGTGGTGTGTATGCTGATCCCCCTCCTCTCTGTGTGACACTGTAGCACAGTGGTGTGTATGTGCTGATCCCCCTCCTCTCTGTGTGACACTGAAGCACAGTGGTGTGTATGTGCTGATCCCCCTCCTCTCTGTGTGGCACTGTTGCACAGTGGTGTGTATATGCTGATCCCCCTCCTCTCTGTGTGACACTGTTGCACAGTGGTGTGTATGTGCTGATCCCCCTCCTCTCTGTGTGGCACTGTTGCACAGTGGTGTGTATATGCTGATCCCCCTCCTCTCTGTGTGGCACTGTTGCACAGTGGTGTGTATGTGCTGATCCCCCTCCTCTCTGTGTGGACACTGTTGCACAGTGGTGTGTATATGCTGATCCCCCCTCCTCTCTGTGTGGCACTGTTGCACAGTGGTGTGTATGCTGATCCCCCTCCTCTCTGTGTGGCACTGTAGCACAGTGGTGTGTATATGCTGATCCCCCTCCTCTCTGTGTGACACTGTTGCACAGTGGTGTGTATATGCTGATCCCCTCCTCTCTGTGTGGCACTGTAGCACAGTGGTGTGTATATGCTGATCCCCCTCCTCTCTGTGTGGCACTGTAGCACAGTGGTGTGTATGCTGATCCCCCCTCCTCTCTGTGTGGACACTGTAGCACAGTGGTGTGTATGCTGATCCCCCTCCTCTCTGTGTGGCACTGTTGCACAGTGGTGTGTATATGCTGATCCCCCTCCTCTCTGTGTGGCACTGTAGCACAGTGGTGTGTATGCTGATCCCCCTCCTCTCTGTGTGGCACTGTAGCACAGTGGTGTGTATGCTGACCCCCCTCCTCTCTGTGTGACACTGTTGCACAGTGGTGTGTATGTGCTGATCCCCCTCCTCTCTGTGTGGCACTGTTGCACAGTGGTGTGTATATGCTGATCCCCCTCCTCTCTGTGTGACACTGTAGCACAGTGGTGTGTATGTGCTGATCCCCCTCCTCTCTGTGTGACACTGTAGCACAGTGGTGTGTATGCTGATCCCCCTCCTCTCTGTGTGACACTGTTGCACAGTGGTGTGTATATGCTGATCCCCCTCCTCTCTGTGTGGCACTGTTGCACAGTGGTGTGTATGTGCTGATCCCCCTCCTCTCTGTGTGACACTGTTGCACAGTGGTGTGTATGTGCTGATCCCCCTCCTCTCTGTGTGACACTGTTGCACAGTGGTGTGTATGTGCTGATCCCCCTCCTCTCTGTGTGGCACTGTTGCACAGTGGTGTGTATGCTGATCCCCCTCCTCTCTGTGTGGCACTGTTGCACAGTGGTGTGTATGTGCTGATCCCCCTCCTCTCTGTGTGACACTGTTGCACAGTGGTGTGTATGTGCTGATCCCCCTCCTCTCTGTGTGGCACTGTAGCACAGTGGTGTGTATGTGCTGATCCCCTCCTCTCTGTGTGGCACTGTTGCACAGTGGTGTGTATGTGCTGATCCCCCTCCTCTCTGTGTGACACTGTTGCACAGTGGTGTGTATGCTGATCCCCCTCCTCTCTGTGTGGCACTGTAGCACAGTGGTGTGTATGTGCTGATCCCCCTCCTCTCTGTGTGGCACTGTAGCACAGTGGTGTGTATGTGCTGATCCCCCCTCCTCTCTGTGTGACACTGTTGCACAGTGGTGTGTATGCTGATCCCCCCTCCTCTCTGTGTGGCACTGTAGCACAGTGTGTGTATGTGCTGATCCCCCTCCTCTCTGTGTGGCACTGTAGCACAGTGGTGTGTATGTGCTGATCCCCCTCCTCTCTGTGTGACACTGTTGCACAGTGGTGTGTATATGCTGATCCCCCTCCTCTCTGTGTGGCACTGTTGCACAGTGGTGTGTATGCTGATCCCCCTCCTCTCTGTGTGGCACTGTTGCACAGTGGTGTGTATGCTGATCCCCCTCCTCTCTGTGTGGCACTGTTGCACAGTGGTGTGTATGTGCTGATCCCCCTCCTCTCTGTGTGACACTGTTGCACAGTGGTGTGTATGTGCTGATCCCCCTCCTCTCTGTGTGACACTGTTGCACAGTGGTGTGTATGTGCTGATCCCCCTCCTCTCTGTGTGGCACTGTTGCACAGTGGTGTGTATGTGCTGATCCCCCTCCTCTCTGTGTGCACTGTTGCACAGTGGTGTGTATGTGCTGATCCCCCTCCTCTCTGTGTGACACTGTTGCACAGTGGTGTGTATGTGCTGATCCCCCTCCTCTCTGTGTGACACTGTTGCACAGTGGTGTGTATGTGCTGATCCCCCTCCTCTCTGTGTGGCACTGTTGCACAGTGGTGTGTATGTGCTGATCCCCCTCCTCTCTGTGTGACACTGTTGCACAGTGGTGTGTGTATGCTGATCCCCCTCCTCTCTGTGTGACACTGTTGCACAGTGGTGTGTATATGCTGATCCCCCTCCTCTCTGTGTGACACTGTTGCACAGTGGTGTGTATGCTGATCCCCCTCCTCTCTGTGTGACACTGTAGCACAGTGGTGTGTATGTGCTGATCCCCCTCCTCTCTGTGTGACACTGTTGCACAGTGGTGTGTATATGCTGATCCCCCTCCTCTCTGTGTGACACTGTTGCACAGTGGTGTGTATATGCTGATCCCCCTCCTCTCTGTGTGACACTGTTGCACAGTGGTGTGTATATGCTGATCCCCCTCCTCTCTGTGTGACACTGTTGCACAGTGGTGTGTATATGCTGATCCCCCTCCTCTCTGTGTGACACTGTTGCACAGTGGTGTGTATGTGCTGATCCCCCTCCTCTCTGTGTGACACTGTTGCACAGTGGTGTGTATATGCTGATCCCCCTCCTCTCTGTGTGACACTGTTGCACAGTGGTGTGTATATGCTGATCCCCCTCCTCTCTGTGTGACACTGTTGCACAGTGGTGTGTATATGCTGATCCCCCTCCTCTCTGTGTGACACTGTTGCACAGTGGTGTGTATGCTGATCCCCCTCCTCTCTGTGTGGCACTGTTGCACAGTGGTGTGTATGTGCTGATCCCCCTCCTCTCTGTGTGACACTGTAGCACAGTGGTGTGTATGCTGATCCCCCTCCTCTCTGTGTGACACTGTTGCACAGTGGTGTGTATGTGCTGATCCCCCTCCTCTCTGTGTGACACTGTAGCACAGTGGTGTGTATGCTGATCCCCCTCCTCTCTGTGTGGCACTGTAGCACAGTGGTGTGTATGTGCTGATCCCCCTCCTCTCTGTGTGACACTGTTGCACAGTGGTGTGTATATGCTGATCCCCCTCCTCTCTGTGTGACACTGTTGCACAGTGGTGTGTATGCTGATCCCCCTCCTCTCTGTGTGGCACTGTTGCACAGTGGTGTGTATATGCTGATCCCCCTCCTCTCTGTGTGGCACTGTTGCACAGTGGTGTGTATGCTGATCCCCCTCCTCTCTGTGTGGCACTGTTGCACAGTGGTGTGTATATGCTGATCCCCCTCCTCTCTGTGTGACACTGTTGCACAGTGGTGTGTATATGCTGATCCCCCTCCTCTCTGTGTGACACTGTTGCACAGTGGTGTGTATATGCTGATCCCCCTCCTCTCTGTGTGACACTGTAGCACAGTGGTGTGTATGTGCTGATCCCCCTCCTCTCTGTGTGACACTGTTGCACAGTGGTGTGTATATGCTGATCCCCCTCCTCTCTGTGTGACACTGTAGCACAGTGGTGTGTATGTGCTGATCCCCCTCCTCTCTGTGTGGCACTGTTGCACAGTGGTGTGTATGTGCTGATCCCCCTCCTCTCTGTGTGACACTGTTGCACAGTGGTGTGTATGTGCTGATCCCCCTCCTCTCTGTGTGGCACTGTTGCACAGTGGTGTGTATGTGCTGATCCCCCTCCTCTCTGTGTGACACTGTTGCACAGTGGTGTGTATATGCTGATCCCCTCCTCTCTGTGTGACACTGTTGCACAGTGGTGTGTATGTGCTGATCCCCCTCCTCTCTGTGTGACACTGTAGCACAGTGGTGTGTATATGCTGATCCCCCTCCTCTCTGTGTGGCACTGTAGCACAGTGGTGTGTATATGCTGATCCCCCTCCTCTCTGTGTGGCACTGTTGCACAGTGGTGTGTATATGCTGATCCCCCTCCTCTCTGTGTGACACTGTAGCACAGTGGTGTGTATGCTGATCCCCCTCCTCTCTGTGTGGCACTGTAGCACAGTGGTGTGTATGTGCTGATCCCCCTCCTCTCTGTGTGACACTGTTGCACAGTGGTGTGTATGTGCTGATCCCCCTCCTCTCTGTGTGACACTGTAGCACAGTGGTGTGTATGTGCTGATCCCCCTCCTCTCTGTGTGACACTGTTGCACAGTGGTGTGTATATGCTGATCCCCCTCCTCTCTGTGTGACACTGTAGCACAGTGGTGTGTATATGCTGACCCCCCTCCTCTCTGTGTGACACTGTAGCACAGTGGTGTGTATATGCTGATCCCCCTCCTCTCTGTGTGACACTGTTGCACAGTGGTGTGTATGTGCTGATCCCCCTCCTCTCTGTGTGACACTGTTGCACAGTGGTGTGTATATGCTGACCCCCCTCCTCTCTGTGTGACACTGTTGCACAGTGGTGTGTATGTGCTGATCCCCCTCCTCTCTGTGTGACACTGTAGCACAGTGGTGTGTATGTGCTGATCCCCCTCCTCTCTGTGTGACACTGTAGCACAGTGGTGTGTATGTGCTGATCCCCCTCCTCTCTGTGTGACACTGTTGCACAGTGGTGTGTATATGCTGACCCCCCTCCTCTCTGTGTGACACTGTTGCACAGTGGTGTGTATATGCTGATCCCCCTCCTCTCTGTGTGACACTGTTGCACAGTGGTGTGTATGTGCTGATCCCCCTCCTCTCTGTGTGACACTGTTGCACAGTGGTGTGTATATGCTGACCCCCCTCCTCTCTGTGTGACACTGTTGCACAGTGGTGTGTATGTGCTGATCCCCCTCCTCTCTGTGTGACACTGTTGCACAGTGGTATGTATGTGCTGATCCCCCTCCTCTCTGTGTGGCACTGTTGCACAGTGGTGTGTATGTGCTGATCCCCCTCCTCTCTGTGTGACACTGTTGCACAGTGGTGTGTATATGCTGACCCCCCTCCTCTCTGTGTGACACTGTTGCACAGTGGTGTGTATATGCTGACCCCCCTCCTCTCTGTGTGACACTGTTGCACAGTGGTGTGTATGTGCTGATCCCCTCCTCTCTGTGTGACACTGTTGCACAGTGGTGTGTATATGCTGACCCCCCTCCTCTCTGTGTGACACTGTTGCACAGTGGTGTGTATATGCTGATCCCCCTCCTCTCTGTGTGGCACTGTTGCACAGTGGTGTGTATGTGCTGATCCCCCTCCTCTCTGTGTGACACTGTTGCACAGTGGTGTGTATGTGCTGATCCCCCTCCTCTCTGTGTGACACTGTTGCACAGTGGTGTGTATGTGCTGATCCCCCTCCTCTCTGTGTGACACTGTTGCACAGTGGTGTGTATATGCTGATCCCCCTCCTCTCTGTGTGGCACTGTTGCACAGTGGTGTGTATGTGCTGATCCCCCTCCTCTCTGTGTGGCACTGTTGCACAGTGGTGTGTATATGCTGATCCCCCTCCTCTCTGTGTGGCACTGTAGCACAGTGGTGTGTATATGCTGACCCCCCTCCTCTCTGTGTGACACTGTTGCACAGTGGTGTGTATGTGCTGATCCCCTCCTCTCTGTGTGACACTGTTGCACAGTGGTGTGTATATGCTGATCCCCCTCCTCTCTGTGTGGCACTGTAGCACAGTGGTGTGTATATGCTGATCCCCCTCCTCTCTGTGTGGCACTGTTGCACAGTGGTGTGTATGTGCTGATCACCCTCCTCTCTGTGTGACACTGTAGCACAGTGGTGTGTATGTGCTGATCCCCCTCCTCTCTGTGTGACACTGTAGCACAGTGGTGTGTATGTGCTGACCCCCCTCCTCTCTGTGTGGCACTGTTGCACAGTGGTGTGTATGTGCTGATGCCCCTCCTCTCTGTGTGACACTGTAGCACAGTGGTGTGTATATGCTGATCCCCCTCCTCTCTGTGTGACACTGTTGCACAGTGGTGTGTATATGCTGATCCCCCTCCTCTCTGTGTGACACTGTAGCACAGTGGTGTGTATGCTGACCCCCCTCCTCTCTGTGTGGCACTGTTGCACAGTGGTGTGTATGCTGATCCCCCTCCTCTCTGTGTGGCACTGTTGCACAGTGGTGTGTATGCTGATCCCCCTCCTCTCTGTGTGACACTGTAGCACAGTGGTGTGTATATGCTGATCCCCTCCTCTCTGTGTGACACTGTTGCACAGTGGTGTGTATGTGCTGATCCCCCTCCTCTCTGTGTGACACTGTTGCACAGTGGTGTGTATGTGCTGATCCCCCTCCTCTCTGTGTGGCACTGTAGCACAGTGGTGTGTATGTGCTGATCCCCCTCCTCTCTGTGTGGCACTGTAGCACAGTGGTGTGTATATGCTGATCCCCCTCCTCTCTGTGTGACACTGTAGCACAGTGGTGTGTATATGCTGATCCCCCTCCTCTCTGTGTGACACTGTTGCACAGTGGTGTGTATGTGCTGATCCCCCTCCTCTCTGTGTGACACTGTTGCACAGTGGTGTGTATGCTGATCCCCCTCCTCTCTGTGTGACACTGTTGCACAGTGGTGTGTATGTGCTGATCCCCCTCCTCTCTGTGTGACACTGTTGCACAGTGGTGTGTATATGCTGATCCCCCTCCTCTCTGTGTGACACTGTTGCACAGTGGTGTGTATATGCTGATCCCCCTCCTCTCTGTGTGGCACTGTTGCACAGTGGTGTGTATATGCTGATCCCCCTCCTCTCTGTGTGACACTGTTGCACAGTGGTGTGTATGTGCTGATCCCCCTCCTCTCTGTGTGACACTGTTGCACAGTGGTGTGTATGTGCTGATCCCCCTCCTCTCTGTGTGACACTGTTGCACAGTGGTGTGTATGCTGATCCCCCTCCTCTCTGTGTGACACTGTTGCACAGTGGTGTGTATGTGCTGATCCCCCTCCTCTCTGTGTGACACTGTTGCACAGTGGTGTGTATATGCTGATCCCCCTCCTCTCTGTGTGACACTGTAGCACAGTGGTGTGTATGTGCTGATCCCCCTCCTCTCTGTGTGGCACTGTTGCACAGTGGTGTGTATATGCTGATCCCCCTCCTCTCTGTGTGGCACTGTAGCACAGTGGTGTGTATATGCTGATCCCCCTCCTCTCTGTGTGGCACTGTAGCACAGTGGTGTGTATATGCTGATCCCCCTCCTCTCTGTGTGGCACTGTAGCACAGTGGTGTGTATGTGCTGATCCCCCTCCTCTCTGTGTGGCACTGTAGCACAGTGGTGTGTATGTGCTGATCCCCCTCCTCTCTGTGTGACACTGTTGCACAGTGGTGTGTATGTGCTGATCCCCCTCCTCTCTGTGTGACACTGTAGCACAGTGGTGTGTATGCTGACCCCCCTCCTCTCTGTGTGACACTGTAGCACAGTGGTGTGTATGCTGATCCCCCTCCTCTCTGTGTGACACTGTTGCACAGTGGTGTGTATATGCTGATCCCCCTCCTCTCTGTGTGACACTGTTGCACAGTGGTGTGTATATGCTGATCCCCCTCCTCTCTGTGTGGCACTGTAGCACAGTGGTGTGTATATGCTGACCCCCCTCCTCTCTGTGTGACACTGTTGCACAGTGGTGTGTATGTGCTGATCCCCCTCCTCTCTGTGTGACACTGTTGCACAGTGGTGTGTATATGCTGACCCCCCTCCTCTCTGTGTGACACTGTAGCACAGTGGTGTGTATATGCTGATCCCCCTCCTCTCTGTGTGGCACTGTTGCACAGTGGTGTGTATGCTGATCCCCCTCCTCTCTGTGTGACACTGTTGCACAGTGGTGTGTATGTGCTGATCCCCCTCCTCTCTGTGTGGCACTGTAGCACAGTGGTGTGTATATGCTGATCCCCCTCCTCTCTGTGTGACACTGTTGCACAGTGGTGTGTATATGCTGATCCCCCTCCTCTCTGTGTGACACTGTAGCACAGTGGTGTGTATGTGCTGATCCCCTCCTCTCTGTGTGACACTGTTGCACAGTGGTGTGTATATGCTGATGCCCCTCCTCTCTGTGTGGCACTGTTGCACAGTGGTGTGTATGTGCTGATCCCCCTCCTCTCTGTGTGACACTGTTGCACAGTGGTGTGTATGTGCTGATCCCCCTCCTCTCTGTGTGACACTGTTGCACAGTGGTGTGTATGCTGATCCCCCTCCTCTCTGTGTGGCACTGTAGCACAGTGGTGTGTATATGCTGATCCCCCTCCTCTCTGTGTGACACTGTAGCACAGTGGTGTGTATGTGCTGATCCCCCTCCTCTCTGTGTGACACTGTTGCACAGTGGTGTGTATGTGCTGATCCCCCTCCTCTCTGTGTGGCACTGTTGCACAGTGGTGTGTATGTGCTGATCCCCCTCCTCTCTGTGTGGCACTGTTGCACAGTGGTGTGTATGTGCTGATCCCCCTCCTCTCTGTGTGACACTGTTGCACAGTGGTGTGTATGTGCTGATCCCCCTCCTCTCTGTGTGACACTGTTGCACAGTGGTGTGTATGTGCTGATCCCCCTCCTCTCTGTGTGACACTGTAGCACAGTGGTGTGTATGTGCTGATCCCCCTCCTCTCTGTGTGACACTGTTGCACAGTGGTGTGTATGTGCTGATCCCCCTCCTCTCTGTGTGACACTGTTGCACAGTGGTGTGTATGTGCTGATCCCCTCCTCTCTGTGTGACACTGTTGCACAGTGGTGTGTATATGCTGATCCCCCTCCTCTCTGTGTGACACTGTTGCACAGTGGTGTGTATATGCTGATCCCCCTCCTCTCTGTGTGACACTGTTGCACAGTGGTGTGTATGTGCTGATCCCCCTCCTCTCTGTGTGACACTGTTGCACAGTGGTGTGTATGTGCTGATCCCCCTCCTCTCTGTGTGACACTGTTGCACAGTGGTGTGTATGTGCTGATCCCCCTCCTCTCTGTGTGACACTGTAGCACAGTGGTGTGTATGTGCTGATCCCCCTCCTCTCTGTGTGACACTGTTGCACAGTGGTGTGTATGTGCTGATCCCCCTCCTCTCTGTGTGACACTGTTGCACAGTGGTGTGTATGTGCTGATCCCCTCCTCTCTGTGTGACACTGTTGCACAGTGGTGTGTATATGCTGATCCCCCTCCTCTCTGTGTGACACTGTTGCACAGTGGTGTGTATATGCTGATCCCCCTCCTCTCTGTGTGGCACTGTAGCACAGTGGTGTGTATGTGCTGATCCCCCTCCTCTCTGTGTGACACTGTTGCACAGTGGTGTGTATGTGCTGATCCCCCTCCTCTCTGTGTGACACTGTAGCACAGTGGTGTGTATATGCTGACCCCCCTCCTCTCTGTGTGGCACTGTTGCACAGTGGTGTGTATATGCTGATCCCCCTCCTCTCTGTGTGACACTGTTGCACAGTGGTGTGTATATGCTGACCCCCCTCCTCTCTGTGTGGCACTGTAGCACAGTGGTGTGTATATGCTGATCCCCCTCCTCTCTGTGTGGCACTGTTGCACAGTGGTGTGTATATGCTGATCCCCCTCCTCTCTGTGTGACACTGTTGCACAGTGGTGTGTATATGCTGACCCCCCTCCTCTCTGTGTGGCACTGTTGCACAGTGGTGTGTATATGCTGACCCCCCTCCTCTCTGTGTGACACTGTAGCACAGTGGTGTGTATGCTGATCCCCCTCCTCTCTGTGTGACACTGTTGCACAGTGGTGTGTATGTGCTGATCCCCCTCCTCTCTGTGTGGCACTGTAGCACAGTGGTGTGTATATGCTGATCCCCCTCCTCTCTGTGTGACACTGTTGCACAGTGGTGTGTATATGCTGATCCCCCTCCTCTCTGTGTGGCACTGTTGCACAGTGGTGTGTATGCTGATCCCCCTCCTCTCTGTGTGGCACTGTTGCACAGTGGTGTGTATGTGCTGATCCCCCTCCTCTCTGTGTGACACTGTTGCACAGTGGTGTGTATGTGCTGATCCCCCTCCTCTCTGTGTGGCACTGTAGCACAGTGGTGTGTATATGCTGATCCCCCTCCTCTCTGTGTGACACTGTAGCACAGTGGTGTGTATGTGCTGATCCCCCTCCTCTCTGTGTGACACTGTTGCACAGTGGTGTGTATGTGCTGATCCCCCTCCTCTCTGTGTGGCACTGTTGCACAGTGGTGTGTATGTGCTGATCCCCCTCCTCTCTGTGTGGCACTGTTGCACAGTGGTGTGTATGTGCTGATCCCCCTCCTCTCTGTGTGACACTGTTGCACAGTGGTGTGTATGTGCTGATCCCCCTCCTCTCTGTGTGACACTGTTGCACAGTGGTGTGTATATGCTGATCCCCCTCCTCTCTGTGTGACACTGTTGCACAGTGGTGTGTATATGCTGATCCCCCTCCTCTCTGTGTGACACTGTTGCACAGTGGTGTGTATGTGCTGATCCCCCTCCTCTCTGTGTGACACTGTTGCACAGTGGTGTGTATGTGCTGATCCCCCTCCTCTCTGTGTGACACTGTTGCACAGTGGTGTGTATGTGCTGATCCCCCTCCTCTCTGTGTGACACTGTTGCACAGTGGTGTGTATGTGCTGATCCCCCTCCTCTCTGTGTGACACTGTTGCACAGTGGTGTGTATGTGCTGATCCCCCTCCTCTCTGTGTGACACTGTTGCACAGTGGTGTGTATGTGCTGATCCCCCTCCTCTCTGTGTGACACTGTTGCACAGTGGTGTGTATGTGCTGATCCCCCTCCTCTCTGTGTGACACTGTTGCACAGTGGTGTGTATATGCTGACCCCCCTCCTCTCTGTGTGGCACTGTTGCACAGTGGTGTGTATATGCTGACCCCCCTCCTCTCTGTGTGACACTGTAGCACAGTGGTGTGTATGCTGATCCCCCTCCTCTCTGTGTGACACTGTTGCAGGGTGGTGTGTATGCTGATCCCCCTCCTCTCTGTGTGGCACTGTTGCACAGTGGTGTGTATATGCTGACCCCCCTCCTCTCTGTGTGGCACTGTAGCACAGTGGTGTGTATGTGCTGATCCCCCTCCTCTCTGTGTGGCACTGTAGCACAGTGGTGTGTATATGCTGATCCCCCTCCTCTCTGTGTGACACTGTTGCACAGTGGTGTGTATGTGCTGATCCCCCTCCTCTCTGTGTGGCACTGTTGCACAGTGGTGTGTATGTGCTGATCCCCCTCCTCTCTGTGTGACACTGTTGCACAGTGGTGTGTATGTGCTGATCCCCTCCTCTCTGTGTGACACTGTAGCACAGTGGTGTGTATGTGCTGATCCCCCTCCTCTCTGTGTGGCACTGTTGCACAGTGGTGTGTATGCTGATCCCCCTCCTCTCTGTGTGACACTGTTGCACAGTGGTGTGTATGTGCTGATCCCCCTCCTCTCTGTGTGACACTGTTGCACAGTGGTGTGTATGTGCTGATCCCCCTCCTCTCTGTGTGGCACTGTAGCACAGTGGTGTGTATATGCTGATCCCCCTCCTCTCTGTGTGACACTGTTGCACAGTGGTGTGTATATGCTGATCCCCCTCCTCTCTGTGTGACACTGTAGCACAGTGGTGTGTATGTGCTGATCCCCCTCCTCTCTGTGTGACACTGTAGCACAGTGGTGTGTATGTGCTGATCCCCTCCTCTCTGTGTGACACTGTTGCACAGTGGTGTGTATATGCTGATGCCCCTCCTCTCTGTGTGGCACTGTTGCACAGTGGTGTGTATGTGCTGATCCCCCTCCTCTCTGTGTGACACTGTTGCACAGTGGTGTGTATGTGCTGATCCCCCTCCTCTCTGTGTGGCACTGTAGCACAGTGGTGTGTATATGCTGATCCCCCTCCTCTCTGTGTGACACTGTAGCACAGTGGTGTGTATGTGCTGATCCCCCTCCTCTCTGTGTGACACTGTTGCACAGTGGTGTGTATGTGCTGATCCCCCTCCTCTCTGTGTGACACTGTTGCACAGTGGTGTGTATATGCTGATCCCCCTCCTCTCTGTGTGACACTGTTGCACAGTGGTGTGTATGTGCTGATCCCCCTCCTCTCTGTGTGGCACTGTAGCACAGTGGTGTGTATGTGCTGATCCCCCTCCTCTCTGTGTGGCACTGTTGCACAGTGGTGTGTATATGCTGATCCCCCTCCTCTCTGTGTGACACTGTTGCACAGTGGTGTGTATGTGCTGATCCCCCTCCTCTCTGTGTGGCACTGTAGCACAGTGGTGTGTATGTGCTGATCCCCCTCCTCTCTGTGTGGCACTGTTGCACAGTGGTGTGTATATGCTGATCCCCCTCCTCTCTGTGTGACACTGTTGCACAGTGGTGTGTATGTGCTGACCCCCCTCCTCTCTGTGTGACACTGTTGCACAGTGGTGTGTATGTGCTGATCCCCCTCCTCTCTGTGTGACACTGTTGCACAGTGGTGTGTATATGCTGATCCCCCTCCTCTCTGTGTGGCACTGTAGCACAGTGGTGTGTATGCTGACCCCCCTCCTCTCTGTGTGACACTGTTGCACAGTGGTGTGTATGCTGATCCCCCTCCTCTCTGTGTGGCACTGTTGCACAGTGGTGTGTATATGCTGATCCCCCTCCTCTCTGTGTGACACTGTTGCACAGTGGTGTGTATATGCTGATCCCCCTCCTCTCTGTGTGGCACTGTAGCACAGTGGTGTGTATGCTGAACCCCCTCCTCTCTGTGTGGCACTGTAGCACAGTGGTGTGTATGCTGACCCCCCTCCTCTCTGTGTGACACTGTTGCACAGTGGTGTGTATATGCTGATCCCCCTCCTCTCTGTGTGGCACTGTTGCACAGTGGTGTGTATATGCTGATCCCCCTCCTCTCTGTGTGACACTGTTGCACAGTGGTGTGTATATGCTGATCCCCCTCCTCTCTGTGTGGCACTGTAGCACAGTGGTGTGTATGCTGAACCCCCTCCTCTCTGTGTGGCACTGTAGCACAGTGGTGTGTATGCTGACCCCCCTCCTCTCTGTGTGACACTGTTGCACAGTGGTGTGTATATGCTGATCCCCCTCCTCTCTGTGTGACACTGTAGCACAGTGGTGTGTATATGCTGACCCCCCTCCTCTCTGTGTGACACTGTTGCACAGTGGTGTGTATATGCTGACCCCCCTCCTCTCTGTGTGGCACTGTTGCACAGTGGTGTGTATGTGCTGATCCCCCTCCTCTCTGTGTGACACTGTAGCACAGTGGTGTGTATATGCTGACCCCCCTCCTCTCTGTGTGACACTGTTGCACAGTGGTGTGTATATGCTGACCCCCCTCCTCTCTGTGTGGCACTGTAGCACAGTGGTGTGTATGCTGACCCCCCTCCTCTCTGTGTGACACTGTTGCACAGTGGTGTGTGTATGCTGATCCCCCTCCTCTCTGTGTGGCACTGTTGCACAGTGGTGTGTATATGCTGATCCCCCTCCTCTCTGTGTGACACTGTTGCACAGTGGTGTGTATGCTGATCCCCTCCTCTCTGTGTGACACTGTAGCACAGTGGTGTGTATGCTGATCCCCTCCTCTCTGTGTGACACTGTTGCACAGTGGTGTGTATATGCTGATCCCCCTCCTCTCTGTGTGACACTGTTGCACAGTGGTGTGTATATGCTGATCCCCCTCCTCTCTGTGTGGCACTGTTGCACAGTGGTGTGTATGTGCTGATCCCCCTCCTCTCTGTGTGGCACTGTAGCACAGTGGTGTGTATGTGCTGATCCCCCTCCTCTCTGTGTGACACTGTTGCACAGTGGTGTGTATATGCTGATCCCCCTCCTCTCTGTGTGACACTGTAGCACAGTGGTGTGTATGTGCTGATCCCCCTCCTCTCTGTGTGGCACTGTAGCACAGTGGTGTGTATGTGCTGATCCCCCTCCTCTCTGTGTGACACTGTAGCACAGTGGTGTGTATATGCTGATCCCCCTCCTCTCTGTGTGACACTGTAGCACAGTGGTGTGTATATGCTGATCCCCCTCCTCTCTGTGTGACACTGTTGCACAGTGGTGTGTATGCTGATCCCCCTCCTCTCTGTGTGGCACTGTTGCACAGTGGTGTGTATGCTGATCCCCCTCCTCTCTGTGTGGTACTGTAGCAGGGTGGTGTGTATATGCTGATCCCCCTCCTCTCTGTGTGGCACTGTAGCACAGTGGTGTGTATATGCTGATCCCCCTCCTCTCTGTGTGGCACTGTTGCACAGTGGTGTGTATATGCTGATCCCCCTCCTCTCTGTGTGGCACTGTAGCACAGTGGTGTGTATATGCTGATCCCCCTCCTCTCTGTGTGGCACTGTTGCACAGTGGTGTGTATATGCTGATCCCCCTCCTCTCTGTGTGACACTGTTGCACAGTGGTGTGTATGTGCTGATCCCCCTCCTCTCTGTGTGACACTGTAGCACAGTGGTGTGTATGCTGATCCCCCTCCTCTCTGTGTGGCACTGTAGCACAGTGGTGTGTATATGCTGATCCCCCTCCTCTCTGTGTGGCACTGTTGCACAGTGGTGTGTATATGCTGATCCCCCTCCTCTCTGTGTGACACTGTTGCACAGTGGTGTGTATGTGCTGATCCCCCTCCTCTCTGTGTGGCACTGTAGCACAGTGGTGTGTATATGCTGACCCCCCTCCTCTCTGTGTGACACTGTTGCACAGTGGTGTGTATATGCTGATCCCCCTCCTCTCTGTGTGGCACTGTAGCACAGTGGTGTGTATGTGCTGATCCCCCTCCTCTCTGTGTGACACTGTTGCACAGTGGTGTGTATATGCTGATCCCCCTCCTCTCTGTGTGGCACTGTAGCACAGTGGTGTGTATGTGCTGATCCCCCTCCTCTCTGTGTGACACTGTTGCACAGTGGTGTGTATGTGCTGATCCCCCTCCTCTCTGTGTGGCACTGTAGCACAGTGGTGTGTATATGCTGATCCCCCTCCTCTCTGTGTGGCACTGTAGCACAGTGGTGTGTATGTGCTGATCCCCCTCCTCTCTGTGTGACACTGTTGCACAGTGGTATGTATGTGCTGATCCCCCTCCTCTCTGTGTGGCACTGTTGCACAGTGGTGTGTGTATGCTGATCCCCCTCCTCTCTGTGTGACACTGTTGCACAGTGGTGTGTATGTGCTGATCCCCCTCCTCTCTGTGTGACACTGTTGCACAGTGGTGTGTATATGCTGATCCCCCTCCTCTCTGTGTGGCACTGTTGCACAGTGGTGTGTGTATGCTGATCCCCCTCCTCTCTGTGTGACACTGTTGCACAGTGGTGTGTATGTGCTGATCCCCCTCCTCTCTGTGTGACACTGTTGCACAGTGGTGTGTATGTGCTGATCCCCCTCCTCTCTGTGTGACACTGTTGCACAGTGGTATGTATGTGCTGATCCCCCTCCTCTCTGTGTGGCACTGTTGCACAGTGGTGTGTGTATGCTGATCCCCCTCCTCTCTGTGTGACACTGTTGCACAGTGGTGTGTATATGCTGATCCCCTCCTCTCTGTGTGACACTGTTGCACAGTGGTGTGTATGTGCTGATCCCCCTCCTCTCTGTGTGACACTGTAGCACAGTGGTGTGTATATGCTGATCCCCCTCCTCTCTGTGTGGCACTGTTGCACAGTGGTGTGTATGTGCTGATCCCCTCCTCTCTGTGTGACACTGTTGCACAGTGGTGTGTATGTGCTGATCCCCCTCCTCTCTGTGTGGCACTGTTGCACAGTGGTGTGTATGTGCTGATCCCCCTCCTCTCTGTGTGACACTGTTGCACAGTGGTGTGTATGTGCTGATCCCCCTCCTCTCTGTGTGGCACTGTAGCACAGTGGTGTGTATGTGCTGATCCCCCTCCTCTCTGTGTGACACTGTTGCACAGTGGTGTGTATGCTGATCCCCCTCCTCTCTGTGTGGCACTGTTGCACAGTGGTGTGTATGCTGATCCCCTCCTCTCTGTGTGACACTGTTGCACAGTGGTGTGTATGCTGATCCCCCTCCTCTCTGTGTGGCACTGTTGCACAGTGGTGTGTATGCTGATCCCCCTCCTCTCTGTGTGGCACTGTAGCACAGTGGTATGTATATGCTGATCCCCCTCCTCTCTGTGTGGCACTGTTGCACAGTGGTGTGTATGCTGATCCCCCTCCTCTCTGTGTGGCACTGTTGCACAGTGGTGTGTATGCTGATCCCCCTCCTCTCTGTGTGACACTGTTGCACAGTGGTGTGTATGCTGATCCCCCTCCTCTCTGTGTGGCACTGTTGCACAGTGGTGTGTATGTGCTGATCCCCTCCTCTCTGTGTGACACTGTAGCACAGTGGTGTGTATATGCTGATCCCCCTCCTCTCTGTGTGGCACTGTTGCACAGTGGTGTGTATATGCTGATCCCCTCCTCTCTGTGTGACACTGTTGCACAGTGGTGTGTATATGCTGATCCCCCTCCTCTCTGTGTGGCACTGTTGCACAGTGGTGTGTATGTGCTGATCCCCCTCCTCTCTGTGTGACACTGTTGCACAGTGGTGTGTATGTGCTGATCCCCCTCCTCTCTGTGTGGCACTGTAGCACAGTGGTGTGTATATGCTGACCCCCCTCCTCTCTGTGTGGCACTGTTGCACAGTGGTGTGTATGCTGATCCCCCTCCTGTCTGTGTGGCACTGTTGCACAGTGGTGTGTATGTGCTGATCCCCCTCCTCTCTGTGTGACACTGTTGCACAGTGGTGTGTATATGCTGATCCCCCTCCTCTCTGTGTGGCACTGTTGCACAGTGGTGTGTATATGCTGACCCCCCTCCTCTCTGTGTGGCACTGTTGCACAGTGGTGTGTATGCTGATCCCCCTCCTCTCTGTGTGACACTGTAGCACAGTGGTGTGTATGCTGATCCCCCTCCTCTCTGTGTGGCACTGTAGCACAGTGGTGTGTATGTGCTGATGCCCCTCCTCTCTGTGTGACACTGTAGCACAGTGGTGTGTATATGCTGATCCCCCTCCTCTCTGTGTGACACTGTAGCACAGTGGTGTGTATGCTGATCCCCCTCCTCTCTGTGTGGCACTGTAGCACAGTGGTGTGTATGTGCTGATGCCCCTCCTCTCTGTGTGACACTGTAGCACAGTGGTGTGTATATGCTGATCCCCCTCCTCTCTGTGTGACACTGTAGCACAGTGGTGTGTATATGCTGATCCCCCTCCTCTCTGTGTGACACTGTAGCACAGTGGTGTGTATGCTGATCCCCCTCCTCTCTGTGTGGCACTGTTGCACAGTGGTGTGTATATGCTGATCCCCCTCCTCTCTGTGTGACACTGTTGCACAGTGGTGTGTATGTGCTGATCCCCCTCCTCTCTGTGTGACACTGTTGCACAGTGGTGTGTATATGCTGATCCCCCTCCTCTCTGTGTGGCACTGTTGCACAGTGGTGTGTATGTGCTGATCCCCCTCCTCTCTGTGTGGCACTGTTGCACAGTGGTGTGTATATGCTGATCCCCCTCCTCTCTGTGTGGCACTGTTGCACAGTGGTGTGTATGCTGATCCCCCTCCTCTCTGTGTGACACTGTTGCACAGTGGTGTGTATATGCTGATCCCCCTCCTCTCTGTGTGACACTGTAGCACAGTGGTGTGTATGTGCTGATCCCCCTCCTCTCTGTGTGACACTGTTGCACAGTGGTGTGTATGCTGATCCCCCTCCTCTCTGTGTGACACTGTAGCACAGTGGTGTGTATATGCTGATCCCCCTCCTCTCTGTGTGACACTGTAGCACAGTGGTGTGTATATGCTGATCCCCCTCCTCTCTGTGTGACACTGTTGCACAGTGGTGTGTATATGCTGATCCCCCTCCTCTCTGTGTGACACTGTTGCACAGTGGTGTGTATGCTGATCCCCCTCCTCTCTGTGTGACACTGTTGCACAGTGGTGTGTATGCTGATCCCCCTCCTCTCTGTGTGGCACTGTTGCACAGTGGTGTGTATATGCTGACCCCCCTCCTCTCTGTGTGGCACTGTTGCACAGTGGTGTGTATGTGCTGATCCCCCTCCTCTCTGTGTGACACTGTAGCACAGTGGTGTGTATGTGCTGATCCCCCTCCTCTCTGTGTGGCACTGTAGCACAGTGGTATGTATATGCTGATCCCCCTCCTCTCTGTGTGGCACTGTAGCACAGTGGTGTGTATATGCTGATCCCCCTCCTCTCTGTGTGACACTGTAGCACAGTGGTGTGTATATGCTGATCCCCCTCCTCTCTGTGTGGCACTGTAGCACAGTGGTGTGTATATGCTGATCCCCCTCCTCTCTGTGTGGCACTGTTGCACAGTGGTGTGTATATGCTGATCCCCCTCCTCTCTGTGTGGCACTGTTGCACAGTGGTGTGTATGCTGATCCCCCTCCTCTCTGTGTGGCACTGTTGCACAGTGGTGTGTATATGCTGATCCCCCTCCTCTCTGTGTGGCACTGTAGCACAGTGGTGTGTATATGCTGATCCCCCTCCTCTCTGTGTGGCACTGTTGCACAGTGGTGTGTATATGCTGATCCCCCTCCTCTCTGTGTGACACTGTTGCACAGTGGTGTGTATGTGCTGATCCCCCTCCTCTCTGTGTGACACTGTAGCACAGTGGTGTGTATGCTGATCCCCCTCCTCTCTGTGTGGCACTGTAGCACAGTGGTGTGTATATGCTGATCCCCCTCCTCTCTGTGTGGCACTGTTGCACAGTGGTGTGTATATGCTGATCCCCCTCCTCTCTGTGTGACACTGTTGCACAGTGGTGTGTATGTGCTGATCCCCCTCCTCTCTGTGTGGCACTGTAGCACAGTGGTGTGTATATGCTGACCCCCCTCCTCTCTGTGTGACACTGTTGCACAGTGGTGTGTATATGCTGATCCCCCTCCTCTCTGTGTGGCACTGTAGCACAGTGGTGTGTATGTGCTGATCCCCCTCCTCTCTGTGTGACACTGTTGCACAGTGGTGTGTATATGCTGATCCCCCTCCTCTCTGTGTGGCACTGTAGCACAGTGGTGTGTATGTGCTGATCCCCCTCCTCTCTGTGTGACACTGTTGCACAGTGGTGTGTATGTGCTGATCCCCCTCCTCTCTGTGTGGCACTGTAGCACAGTGGTGTGTATATGCTGATCCCCCTCCTCTCTGTGTGGCACTGTAGCACAGTGGTGTGTATGTGCTGATCCCCCTCCTCTCTGTGTGACACTGTTGCACAGTGGTATGTATGTGCTGATCCCCCTCCTCTCTGTGTGGCACTGTTGCACAGTGGTGTGTGTATGCTGATCCCCCTCCTCTCTGTGTGACACTGTTGCACAGTGGTGTGTATGTGCTGATCCCCCTCCTCTCTGTGTGACACTGTTGCACAGTGGTGTGTATATGCTGATCCCCCTCCTCTCTGTGTGGCACTGTTGCACAGTGGTGTGTATATGCTGATCCCCCTCCTCTCTGTGTGGCACTGTTGCACAGTGGTGTGTATGCTGATCCCCCTCCTCTCTGTGTGGTACTGTAGCAGGGTGGTGTGTATATGCTGATCCCCCTCCTCTCTGTGTGGCACTGTAGCACAGTGGTGTGTATATGCTGATCCCCCTCCTCTCTGTGTGGCACTGTTGCACAGTGGTGTGTATATGCTGATCCCCCTCCTCTCTGTGTGGCACTGTAGCACAGTGGTGTGTATATGCTGATCCCCCTCCTCTCTGTGTGGCACTGTTGCACAGTGGTGTGTATATGCTGATCCCCCTCCTCTCTGTGTGACACTGTTGCACAGTGGTGTGTATGTGCTGATCCCCCTCCTCTCTGTGTGACACTGTAGCACAGTGGTGTGTATGCTGATCCCCCTCCTCTCTGTGTGGCACTGTAGCACAGTGGTGTGTATATGCTGATCCCCCTCCTCTCTGTGTGGCACTGTTGCACAGTGGTGTGTATATGCTGATCCCCCTCCTCTCTGTGTGACACTGTTGCACAGTGGTGTGTATGTGCTGATCCCCCTCCTCTCTGTGTGGCACTGTAGCACAGTGGTGTGTATATGCTGACCCCCCTCCTCTCTGTGTGACACTGTTGCACAGTGGTGTGTATATGCTGATCCCCCTCCTCTCTGTGTGGCACTGTAGCACAGTGGTGTGTATGTGCTGATCCCCCTCCTCTCTGTGTGACACTGTTGCACAGTGGTGTGTATATGCTGATCCCCCTCCTCTCTGTGTGGCACTGTAGCACAGTGGTGTGTATGTGCTGATCCCCCTCCTCTCTGTGTGACACTGTTGCACAGTGGTGTGTATGTGCTGATCCCCCTCCTCTCTGTGTGGCACTGTAGCACAGTGGTGTGTATATGCTGATCCCCCTCCTCTCTGTGTGGCACTGTAGCACAGTGGTGTGTATGTGCTGATCCCCCTCCTCTCTGTGTGACACTGTTGCACAGTGGTATGTATGTGCTGATCCCCCTCCTCTCTGTGTGGCACTGTTGCACAGTGGTGTGTGTATGCTGATCCCCCTCCTCTCTGTGTGACACTGTTGCACAGTGGTGTGTATGTGCTGATCCCCCTCCTCTCTGTGTGACACTGTTGCACAGTGGTGTGTATATGCTGATCCCCCTCCTCTCTGTGTGGCACTGTTGCACAGTGGTGTGTGTATGCTGATCCCCCTCCTCTCTGTGTGACACTGTTGCACAGTGGTGTGTATGTGCTGATCCCCCTCCTCTCTGTGTGACACTGTTGCACAGTGGTGTGTATGTGCTGATCCCCCTCCTCTCTGTGTGACACTGTTGCACAGTGGTATGTATGTGCTGATCCCCCTCCTCTCTGTGTGGCACTGTTGCACAGTGGTGTGTGTATGCTGATCCCCCTCCTCTCTGTGTGACACTGTTGCACAGTGGTGTGTATGTGCTGATCCCCCTCCTCTCTGTGTGACACTGTTGCACAGTGGTGTGTATATGCTGATCCCCCTCCTCTCTGTGTGACACTGTTGCACAGTGGTGTGTATGTGCTGATCCCCCTCCTCTCTGTGTGACACTGTAGCACAGTGGTGTGTATGTGCTGATCCCCTCCTCTCTGTGTGACACTGTTGCACAGTGGTGTGTATGTGCTGATCCCCCTCCTCTCTGTGTGGCACTGTTGCACAGTGGTGTGTATGTGCTGATCCCCCTCCTCTCTGTGTGACACTGTTGCACAGTGGTGTGTATGCTGATCCCCCTCCTCTCTGTGTGACACTGTTGCACAGTGGTGTGTATGTGCTGATCCCCCTCCTCTCTGTGTGACACTGTAGCACAGTGGTGTGTATATGCTGATCCCCCTCCTCTCTGTGTGACACTGTTGCACAGTGGTGTGTATATGCTGATCCCCCTCCTCTCTGTGTGACACTGTTGCACAGTGGTGTGTATATGCTGATCCCCTCCTCTCTGTGTGGCACTGTAGCACAGTGGTGTGTATGTGCTGATCCCCCTCCTCTCTGTGTGACACTGTTGCACAGTGGTGTGTATATGCTGATCCCCCTCCTCTCTGTGTGACACTGTTGCACAGTGGTGTGTATGTGCTGATCCCCCTCCTCTCTGTGTGACACTGTTGCACAGTGGTGTGTATATGCTGATCCCCCTCCTCTCTGTGTGACACTGTTGCACAGTGGTGTGTATACTGATCCCCCTCCTCTCTGTGTGACACTGTTGCACAGTGGTGTGTATGTGCTGATCCCCCTCCTCTCTGTGTGGCACTGTAGCACAGTGGTGTGTATGTGCTGATCCCCCTCCTCTCTGTGTGGCACTGTTGCACAGTGGTGTGTATGTGCTGATCCCCCTCCTCTCTGTGTGACACTGTTGCACAGTGGTGTGTATGCTGATCCCCCTCCTCTCTGTGTGACACTGTTGCACAGTGGTGTGTATGTGCTGATCCCCCTCCTCTCTGTGTGGCACTGTTGCACAGTGGTGTGTATATGCTGATCCCCCTCCTCTCTGTGTGACACTGTAGCACAGTGGTGTGTATGTGCTGATCCCCTCCTCTCTGTGTGGCACTGTTGCACAGTGGTGTGTATATGCTGATCCCCCTCCTCTCTGTGTGACACTGTTGCACAGTGGTGTGTATGTGCTGATCCCCCTCCTCTCTGTGTGGCACTGTTGCACAGTGGTGTGTATGTGCTGATCCCCCTCCTCTCTGTGTGGCACTGTAGCACAGTGGTGTGTATATGCTGACCCCCCTCCTCTCTGTGTGACACTGTTGCACAGTGGTGTGTATGTGCTGATCCCCCTCCTCTCTGTGTGACACTGTAGCACAGTGGTGTGTATGCTGATCCCCCTCCTCTCTGTGTGGCACTGTAGCACAGTGGTGTGTATGCTGATCCCCCTCCTCTCTGTGTGGCACTGTTGCACAGTGGTGTGTATGCTGATCCCCCTCCTCTCTGTGTGACACTGTTGCACAGTGGTGTGTATATGCTGATCCCCCTCCTCTCTGTGTGGCACTGTAGCACAGTGGTGTGTATGTGCTGATCCCCTCCTCTCTGTGTGGCACTGTTGCACAGTGGTGTGTGTATGCTGATCCCCCTCCTGTCTGTGTGGCACTGTTGCACAGTGGTGTGTATGTGCTGATCCCCTCCTCTCTGTGTGGCACTGTTGCACAGTGGTGTGTGTATGCTGATCCCCCTCCTGTCTGTGTGGCACTGTTGCACAGTGGTGTGTATGTGCTGATCCCCCTCCTCTCTGTGTGACACTGTTGCACAGTGGTGTGTATGTGCTGATCCCCCTCCTCTCTGTGTGACACTGTTGCACAGTGGTGTGTATATGCTGACCCCCCTCCTCTCTGTGTGGCACTGTTGCACAGTGGTGTGTATGCTGATCCCCCTCCTCTCTGTGTGGCACTGTTGCACAGTGGTGTGTATGTGCTGACCCCCCTCCTCTCTGTGTGACACTGTTGCACAGTGGTGTGTATGTGCTGATCCCCCTCCTCTCTGTGTGGCACTGTAGCACAGTGGTGTGTATATGCTGATCCCCCTCCTCTCTGTGTGACACTGTTGCACAGTGGTGTGTATGTGCTGATCCCCCTCCTCTCTGTGTGACACTGTTGCACAGTGGTGTGTATGTGCTGATCCCCCTCCTCTCTGTGTGACACTGTAGCACAGTGGTGTGTATATGCTGATCCCCCTCCTCTCTGTGTGACACTGTTGCACAGTGGTGTGTATGTGCTGATCCCCCTCCTCTCTGTGTGACACTGTAGCACAGTGGTGTGTATATGCTGATCCCCCTCCTCTCTGTGTGACACTGTAGCACAGTGGTGTGTATATGCTGATCCCCCTCCTCTCTGTGTGACACTGTAGCACAGTGGTGTGTATATGCTGATCCCCCTCCTCTCTGTGTGGCACTGTTGCACAGTGGTGTGTATATGCTGATCCCCCTCCTCTCTGTGTGACACTGTTGCACAGTGGTGTGTATGTGCTGATCCCCCTCCTCTCTGTGTGACACTGTAGCACAGTGGTGTGTATATGCTGATCCCCCTCCTCTCTGTGTGACACTGTTGCACAGTGGTGTGTATATGCTGACCCCCCTCCTCTCTGTGTGACACTGTTGCACAGTGGTGTGTATGTGCTGATCCCCCTCCTCTCTGTGTGGCACTGTTGCACAGTGGTGTGTATGTGCTGATCCCCCTCCTCTCTGTGTGACACTGTAGCACAGTGGTGTGTATGTGCTGATCCCCCTCCTCTCTGTGTGGCACTGTAGCACAGTGGTGTGTATATGCTGATCCCCCTCCTCTCTGTGTGGCACTGTTGCACAGTGGTGTGTATGTGCTGATCCCCCTCCTCTCTGTGTGACACTGTTGCACAGTGGTGTGTATGTGCTGATCCCCTCCTCTCTGTGTGACACTGTTGCACAGTGGTATGTATATGCTGATCCCCCTCCTCTCTGTGTGACACTGTTGCACAGTGGTGTGTATGCTGATCCCCCTCCTCTCTGTGTGACACTGTTGCACAGTGGTGTGTATGTGCTGATCCCCCTCCTCTCTGTGTGACACTGTAGCACAGTGGTGTGTATGTGCTGATCCCCCTCCTCTCTGTGTGGCACTGTAGCACAGTGGTGTGTATATGCTGATCCCCCTCCTCTCTGTGTGACACTGTAGCACAGTGGTGTGTATATGCTGATCCCCCTCCTCTCTGTGTGACACTGTAGCACAGTGGTGTGTATATGCTGATCCCCCTCCTCTCTGTGTGACACTGTAGCACAGTGGTGTGTATATGCTGATCCCCCTCCTCTCTGTGTGACACTGTAGCACAGTGGTGTGTATATGCTGATCCCCCTCCTCTCTGTGTGACACTGTAGCACAGTGGTGTGTATATGCTGATCCCCCTCCTCTCTGTGTGACACTGTTGCACAGTGGTGTGTATATGCTGATCCCCCTCCTCTCTGTGTGACACTGTAGCACAGTGGTGTGTATATGCTGATCCCCCTCCTCTCTGTGTGACACTGTTGCACAGTGGTGTGTATGCTGATCCCCCTCCTCTCTGTGTGGCACTGTTGCACAGTGGTGTGTATATGCTGATCCCCCTCCTCTCTGTGTGACACTGTAGCACAGTGGTGTGTATATGCTGATCCCCTCCTCTCTGTGTGGCACTGTAGCACAGTGGTGTGTATGCTGATCCCCCTCCTCTCTGTGTGGCACTGTAGCACAGTGGTGTGTATGTGCTGATCCCCCTCCTCTCTGTGTGACACTGTTGCACAGTGGTGTGTATATGCTGATCCCCCTCCTCTCTGTGTGGCACTGTAGCACAGTGGTGTGTATATGCTGATCCCCCTCCTCTCTGTGTGGCACTGTTGCACAGTGGTGTGTATATGCTGATCCCCCTCCTCTCTGTGTGGCACTGTTGCACAGTGGTGTGTATGTGCTGATCCCCCTCCTCTCTGTGTGGCACTGTAGCACAGTGGTGTGTATGTGCTGATCCCCCTCCTCTCTGTGTGGCACTGTAGCACAGTGGTGTGTATATGCTGATCCCCCTCCTCTCTGTGTGACACTGTTGCACAGTGGTGTGTATATGCTGACCCCCCTCCTCTCTGTGTGACACTGTTGCACAGTGGTGTGTATGTGCTGATCCCCCTCCTCTCTGTGTGACACTGTAGCACAGTGGTGTGTATGTGCTGATCCCCCTCCTCTCTGTGTGGCACTGTTGCACAGTGGTGTGTATGCTGATCCCCCTCCTCTCTGTGTGACACTGTTGCACAGTGGTGTGTATGTGCTGATCCCCCTCCTCTCTGTGTGACACTGTTGCACAGTGGTGTGTATGTGCTGATCCCCCTCCTCTCTGTGTGACACTGTTGCACAGTGGTGTGTATATGCTGATCCCCCTCCTCTCTGTGTGGCACTGTAGCACAGTGGTGTGTATGTGCTGATCCCCCTCCTCTCTGTGTGGCACTGTAGCACAGTGGTGTGTATGTGCTGATCCCCCTCCTCTCTGTGTGGCACTGTTGCACAGTGGTGTGTATATGCTGATCCCCCTCCTCTCTGTGTGACACTGTAGCACAGTGGTGTGTATATGCTGATCCCCCTCCTCTCTGTGTGACACTGTTGCACAGTGGTGTGTATGTGCTGATCCCCCTCCTCTCTGTGTGACACTGTTGCACAGTGGTGTGTATGTGCTGATCCCCCTCCTCTCTGTGTGACACTGTTGCACAGTGGTGTGTATATGCTGATCCCCCTCCTCTCTGTGTGGCACTGTTGCACAGTGGTGTGTATATGCTGATCCCCCTCCTCTCTGTGTGACACTGTAGCACAGTGGTGTGTATGTGCTGATCCCCCTCCTCTCTGTGTGACACTGTTGCACAGTGGTGTGTATGTGCTGATCCCCCTCCTCTCTGTGTGGCACTGTAGCACAGTGGTGTGTATATGCTGACCCCCCTCCTCTCTGTGTGACACTGTTGCACAGTGGTGTGTATATGCTGATCCCCCTCCTCTCTGTGTGACACTGTTGCACAGTGGTGTGTATGTGCTGATCCCCCTCCTCTCTGTGTGGCACTGTAGCACAGTGGTGTGTATATGCTGACCCCCCTCCTCTCTGTGTGGCACTGTTGCACAGTGGTGTGTATATGCTGACCCCCCTCCTCTCTGTGTGACACTGTTGCACAGTGGTGTGTATATGCTGATCCCCCTCCTCTCTGTGTGACACTGTTGCACAGTGGTGTGTATGTGCTGATCCCCCTCCTCTCTGTGTGGCACTGTAGCACAGTGGTGTGTATATGCTGACCCCCCTCCTCTCTGTGTGACACTGTTGCACAGTGGTGTGTATGTGCTGATCCCCCTCCTCTCTGTGTGACACTGTAGCACAGTGGTGTGTATGTGCTGATCCCCCTCCTCTCTGTGTGACACTGTTGCACAGTGGTGTGTATATGCTGATCCCCCTCCTCTCTGTGTGACACTGTTGCACAGTGGTGTGTATGCTGATCCCCCTCCTCTCTGTGTGGCACTGTTGCACAGTGGTGTGTATGTGCTGACCCCCCTCCTCTCTGTGTGGCACTGTTGCACAGTGGTGTGTATATGCTGATCCCCCTCCTCTCTGTGTGACACTGTAGCACAGTGGTGTGTATGTGCTGATCCCCTCCTCTCTGTGTGGCACTGTTGCACAGTGGTGTGTATATGCTGATCCCCCTCCTCTCTGTGTGACACTGTTGCACAGTGGTGTGTATGCTGATCCCCCTCCTCTCTGTGTGGCACTGTTGCACAGTGGTGTGTATGTGCTGATCCCCCTCCTCTCTGTGTGACACTGTTGCACAGTGGTGTGTATGCTGATCCCCCTCCTCTCTGTGTGGCACTGTAGCACAGTGGTGTGTATGTGCTGATGCCCCTCCTCTCTGTGTGACACTGTTGCACAGTGGTGTGTATATGCTGATCCCCCTCCTCTCTCTGTGACACTGTTGCACAGTGGTGTGTATGTGCTGATCCCCCTCCTCTCTGTGTGGCACTGTAGCACAGTGGTGTGTATATGCTGACCCCCCTCCTCTCTGTGTGACACTGTTGCACAGTGGTGTGTATGCTGATCCCCCTCCTCTCTGTGTGGCACTGTAGCACAGTGGTGTGTATGCTGATCCCCCTCCTCTCTGTGTGGCACTGTTGCACAGTGGTGTGTATGCTGATCCCCCTCCTCTCTGTGTGACACTGTAGCACAGTGGTGTGTATGTGCTGATCCCCTCCTCTCTGTGTGGCACTGTAGCACAGTGGTGTGTATGTGCTGATCCCCCTCCTCTCTGTGTGGCACTGTAGCACAGTGGTGTGTATATGCTGACCCCCCTCCTCTCTGTGTGACACTGTTGCACAGTGGTGTGTATGCTGATCCCCCTCCTCTCTGTGTGGCACTGTAGCACAGTGGTGTGTATATGCTGACCCCCCTCCTCTCTGTGTGGCACTGTAGCACAGTGGTGTGTATGTGCTGATCCCCTCCTCTCTGTGTGGCACTGTTGCACAGTGGTGTGTGTATGCTGATCCCCCTCCTGTCTGTGTGGCACTGTTGCACAGTGGTGTGTATGTGCTGATCCCCTCCTCTCTGTGTGGCACTGTTGCACAGTGGTGTGTATGCTGACCCCCCTCCTCTCTGTGTGACACTGTTGCACAGTGGTGTGTATATGCTGATCCCCCTCCTCTCTGTGTGACACTGTAGCACAGTGGTGTGTATGTGCTGATCCCCCTCCTCTCTGTGTGACACTGTTGCACAGTGGTGTGTATGTGCTGATCCCCCTCCTCTCTGTGTGACACTGTAGCACAGTGGTATGTATGTGCTGATCCCCCTCCTCTCTGTGTGACACTGTAGCACAGTGGTGTGTATATGCTGACCCCCCTCCTCTCTGTGTGGCACTGTTGCACAGTGGTGTGTATATGCTGACCCCCCTCCTCTCTGTGTGGCACTGTTGCACAGTGGTGTGTATGCTGATCCCCCTCCTCTCTGTGTGGCACTGTTGCACAGTGGTGTGTATGTGCTGACCCCCCTCCTCTCTGTGTGACACTGTTGCACAGTGGTGTGTATGTGCTGATCCCCCTCCTCTCTGTGTGGCACTGTTGCACAGTGGTGTGTATGCTGATCCCCCTCCTCTCTGTGTGGCACTGTTGCACAGTGGTGTGTATGTGCTGACCCCCCTCCTCTCTGTGTGACACTGTTGCACAGTGGTGTGTATGTGCTGATCCCCCTCCTCTCTGTGTGACACTGTAGCACAGTGGTGTGTATATGCTGATCCCCCTCCTCTCTGTGTGACACTGTAGCACAGTGGTGTGTATGTGCTGATCCCCCTCCTCTCTGTGTGACACTGTAGCACAGTGGTGTGTATATGCTGATCCCCCTCCTCTCTGTGTGGCACTGTTGCACAGTGGTGTGTATATGCTGATCCCCCTCCTCTCTGTGTGACACTGTAGCACAGTGGTGTGTATATGCTGATCCCCCTCCTCTCTGTGTGACACTGTAGCACAGTGGTGTGTATGTGCTGATCCCCCTCCTCTCTGTGTGGCACTGTTGCACAGTGGTGTGTATGCTGATCCCCCTCCTCTCTGTGTGGCACTGTTGCACAGTGGTGTGTATGTGCTGACCCCCCTCCTCTCTGTGTGACACTGTTGCACAGTGGTGTGTATATGCTGATCCCCCTCCTCTCTGTGTGGCACTGTTGCACAGTGGTGTGTATGTGCTGACCCCCCTCCTCTCTGTGTGACACTGTTGCACAGTGGTGTGTATGTGCTGATCCCCCTCCTCTCTGTGTGGCACTGTAGCACAGTGGTGTGTATGCTGATCCCCCTCCTCTCTGTGTGACACTGTTGCACAGTGGTGTGTATGCTGATCCCCCTCCTCTCTCTGTGACACTGTTGCACAGTGGTGTGTATGTGCTGATCCCCCTCCTCTCTGTGTGACACTGTTGCACAGTGGTGTGTATGTGCTGACCCCCCTCCTCTCTGTGTGACACTGTTGCACAGTGGTGTGTATGTGCTGATCCCCCTCCTCTCTGTGTGGCACTGTAGCACAGTGGTGTGTATGCTGATCCCCCTCCTCTCTGTGTGGCACTGTTGCACAGTGGTGTGTATATGCTGACCCCCTCCTCTCTGTGTGACACTGTAGCACAGTGGTGTGTATGTGCTGATCCCCCTCCTCTCTGTGTGGCACTGTAGCACAGTGGTGTGTATGTGCTGACCCCCCTCCTCTCTGTGTGACACTGTTGCACAGTGGTGTGTATGTGCTGATCCCCCTCCTCTCTGTGTGGCACTGTAGCACAGTGGTGTGTATGCTGATCCCCCTCCTCTCTGTGTGACACTGTTGCACAGTGGTGTGTATATGCTGATCCCCCTCCTCTCTGTGTGGCACTGTAGCACAGTGGTGTGTATGTGCTGATCCCCCTCCTCTCTGTGTGACACTGTTGCACAGTGGTGTGTATATGCTGATCCCCCTCCTCTCTGTGTGACACTGTTGCACAGTGGTGTGTATATGCTGATCCCCCTCCTCTCTGTGTGACACTGTAGCACAGTGGTGTGTATGTGCTGATCCCCCTCCTCTCTGTGTGACACTGTTGCACAGTGGTGTGTATGTGCTGATCCCCCTCCTCTCTGTGTGACACTGTTGCACAGTGGTGTGTATGTGCTGATCCCCTCCTCTCTGTGTGACACTGTTGCACAGTGGTGTGTATATGCTGATCCCCCTCCTCTCTGTGTGACACTGTAGCACAGTGGTGTGTATGCTGATCCCCCTCCTCTCTGTGTGACACTGTTGCACAGTGGTGTGTATGTGCTGATCCCCCTCCTCTCTGTGTGGCACTGTTGCACAGTGGTGTGTATGTGCTGATCCCCCTCCTCTCTGTGTGACACTGTTGCACAGTGGTGTGTATGTGCTGATCCCCCTCCTCTCTGTGTGGCACTGTTGCACAGTGGTGTGTATGTGCTGATCCCCCTCCTCTCTGTGTGGCACTGTAGCACAGTGGTATGTATATGCTGATCCCCCTCCTCTCTGTGTGACACTGTTGCACAGTGGTGTGTATATGCTGATCCCCCTCCTCTCTGTGTGGCACTGTTGCACAGTGGTGTGTATGTGCTGATCCCCCTCCTCTCTGTGTGACACTGTTGCACAGTGGTGTGTATATGCTGATCCCCCTCCTCTCTGTGTGACACTGTTGCACAGTGGTGTGTATGTGCTGATCCCCCTCCTCTCTGTGTGACACTGTTGCACAGTGGTGTGTATGTGCTGATCCCCCTCCTCTCTGTGTGACACTGTTGCACAGTGGTGTGTATGTGCTGATCCCCCTCCTCTCTGTGTGGCACTGTTGCACAGTGGTGTGTATGTGCTGATCCCCCTCCTCTCTGTGTGACACTGTTGCACAGTGGTGTGTATATGCTGATGCCCCTCCTCTCTGTGTGACACTGTTGCACAGTGGTGTGTATGTGCTGATCCCCCTCCTCTCTGTGTGACACTGTTGCACAGTGGTGTGTATGTGCTGATCCCCCTCCTCTCTGTGTGACACTGTTGCACAGTGGTGTGTATATGCTGATCCCCCTCCTCTCTGTGTGGCACTGTTGCACAGTGGTGTGTATGTGCTGATCCCCCTCCTCTCTGTGTGACACTGTTGCACAGTGGTGTGTATGTGCTGATCCCCCTCCTCTCTGTGTGACACTGTTGCACAGTGGTGTGTATGTGCTGATCCCCCTCCTCTCTGTGTGACACTGTTGCACAGTGGTGTGTATGCTGATCCCCCTCCTCTCTGTGTGGCACTGTAGCACAGTGGTGTGTATGTGCTGATCCCCCTCCTCTCTGTGTGACACTGTTGCAGGGTGGTGTGTATGTGCTGATCCCCCTCCTCTCTGTGTGACACTGTTGCACAGTGGTGTGTATGCTGATCCCCCTCCTCTCTGTGTGACACTGTTGCACAGTGGTGTGTATGCTGACCCCCCTCCTCTCTGTGTGACACTGTTGCACAGTGGTGTGTATATGCTGATCCCCCTCCTCTCTGTGTGACACTGTTGCACAGTGGTGTGTATATGCTGATCCCCCTCCTCTCTGTGTGGCACTGTAGCACAGTGGTGTGTATATGCTGACCCCCCTCCTCTCTGTGTGACACTGTAGCACAGTGGTGTGTATGTGCTGATCCCCCTCCTCTCTGTGTGACACTGTAGCACAGTGGTGTGTATATGCTGATCCCCCTCCTCTCTGTGTGACACTGTAGCACAGTGGTGTGTATATGCTGATCCCCCTCCTCTCTGTGTGACACTGTAGCACAGTGGTGTGTATATGCTGATCCCCCTCCTCTCTGTGTGGCACTGTTGCACAGTGGTGTGTATATGCTGATCCCCCTCCTCTCTGTGTGACACTGTTGCACAGTGGTGTGTATGTGCTGATCCCCCTCCTCTCTGTGTGACACTGTTGCACAGTGGTGTGTATGTGCTGATCCCCCTCCTCTCTGTGTGACACTGTTGCACAGTGGTGTGTATGTGCTGATCCCCCTCCTCTCTGTGTGACACTGTTGCACAGTGGTGTGTATATGCTGACCCCCCTCCTCTCTGTGTGACACTGTAGCACAGTGGTGTGTATATGCTGATCCCCCTCCTCTCTGTGTGACACTGTAGCACAGTGGTGTGTATATGCTGATCCCCCTCCTCTCTGTGTGACACTGTAGCACAGTGGTGTGTATATGCTGATCCCCCTCCTCTCTGTGTGACACTGTAGCACAGTGGTGTGTATATGCTGATCCCCCTCCTCTCTGTGTGGCACTGTAGCACAGTAGTGTGTATATGCTGATCCCCCTCCTCTCTGTGTGACACTGTAGCACAGTGGTGTGTATATGCTGATCCCCCTCCTCTCTGTGTGGCACTGTTGCACAGTGGTGTGTATATGCTGATCCCCCTCCTCTCTGTGTGACACTGTAGCACAGTGGTGTGTATATGCTGATCCCCTCCTCTCTGTGTGGCACTGTAGCACAGTGGTGTGTATGCTGATCCCCCTCCTCTCTGTGTGGCACTGTAGCACAGTGGTGTGTATGTGCTGATCCCCCTCCTCTCTGTGTGGCACTGTAGCACAGTGGTGTGTATGTGCTGATCCCCCTCCTCTCTGTGTGGCACTGTAGCACAGTGGTGTGTATATGCTGATCCCCCTCCTCTCTGTGTGACACTGTAGCACAGTGGTGTGTATATGCTGATCCCCCTCCTCTCTGTGTGACACTGTTGCACAGTGGTGTGTATGTGCTGATCCCCCTCCTCTCTGTGTGGCACTGTAGCACAGTGGTGTGTATGTGCTGATCCCCCTCCTCTCTGTGTGGCACTGTAGCACAGTGGTGTGTATGTGCTGATCCCCCTCCTCTCTGTGTGACACTGTAGCACAGTGGTGTGTATGTGCTGATCCCCCTCCTCTCTGTGTGGCACTGTTGCACAGTGGTGTGTATGTGCTGATCCCCCTCCTCTCTGTGTGACACTGTTGCACAGTGGTGTGTATGCTGATCCCCCTCCTCTCTGTGTGACACTGTTGCACAGTGGTGTGTATGTGCTGATCCCCCTCCTCTCTGTGTGACACTGTTGCACAGTGGTGTGTATGTGCTGATCCCCCTCCTCTCTGTGTGACACTGTAGCACAGTGGTGTGTATGCTGACCCCCCTCCTCTCTGTGTGACACTGTTGCACAGTGGTGTGTATATGCTGATCCCCCTCCTCTCTGTGTGGCACTGTTGCACAGTGGTGTGTATGTGCTGATCCCCCTCCTCTCTGTGTGACACTGTTGCACAGTGGTGTGTATGTGCTGATCCCCCTCCTCTCTGTGTGACACTGTTGCACAGTGGTGTGTATATGCTGATCCCCCTCCTCTCTGTGTGGCACTGTTGCACAGTGGTGTGTATGTGCTGATCCCCCTCCTCTCTGTGTGACACTGTTGCACAGTGGTGTGTATGTGCTGATCCCCCTCCTCTCTGTGTGACACTGTTGCACAGTGGTGTGTATATGCTGATCCCCCTCCTCTCTGTGTGACACTGTTGCACAGTGGTGTGTATGTGCTGATCCCCCTCCTCTCTGTGTGGCACTGTAGCACAGTGGTGTGTATATGCTGACCCCCCTCCTCTCTGTGTGGCACTGTTGCACAGTGGTGTGTATATGCTGACCCCCCTCCTCTCTGTGTGACACTGTTGCACAGTGGTGTGTATATGCTGATCCCCCTCCTCTCTGTGTGACACTGTTGCACAGTGGTGTGTATGTGCTGATCCCCCTCCTCTCTGTGTGGCACTGTAGCACAGTGGTGTGTATATGCTGACCCCCCTCCTCTCTGTGTGACACTGTTGCACAGTGGTGTGTATGTGCTGATCCCCCTCCTCTCTGTGTGACACTGTTGCACAGTGGTGTGTATGCTGATCCCCCTCCTCTCTGTGTGGCACTGTTGCACAGTGGTGTGTATGTGCTGACCCCCCTCCTCTCTGTGTGACACTGTTGCACAGTGGTGTGTATATGCTGATCCCCCTCCTCTCTGTGTGACACTGTTGCACAGTGGTGTGTATGCTGATCCCCCTCCTCTCTGTGTGGCACTGTTGCACAGTGGTGTGTATGTGCTGACCCCCCTCCTCTCTGTGTGACACTGTTGCACAGTGGTGTGTATGCTGATCCCCCTCCTCTCTGTGTGACACTGTAGCACAGTGGTGTGTATATGCTGACCCCCCTCCTCTCTGTGTGGCACTGTAGCACAGTGGTGTGTATATGCTGATCCCCCTCCTCTCTGTGTGACACTGTTGCACAGTGGTGTGTATGTGCTGATCCCCCTCCTCTCTGTGTGACACTGTTGCACAGTGGTGTGTATGTGCTGATCCCCCTCCTCTCTGTGTGACACTGTTGCACAGTGGTGTGTATGTGCTGATCCCCCTCCTCTCTGTGTGACACTGTTGCACAGTGGTGTGTATATGCTGATCCCCCTCCTCTCTGTGTGGCACTGTTGCACAGTGGTGTGTATGTGCTGATCCCCCTCCTCTCTGTGTGGCACTGTAGCACAGTGGTGTGTATATGCTGACCCCCCTCCTCTCTGTGTGGCACTGTAGCACAGTGGTGTGTATATGCTGACCCCCCCTCTTCTCTGTGTGGCACTGTTGCACAGTGGTGTGTATATGCTGACCCCCCTCCTCTCTGTGTGGCACTGTAGCACAGTGGTGTGTATATGCTGATCCCCCTCCTCTCTGTGTGGCACTGTAGCACAGTGGTGTGTATATGCTGATCCCCCTCCTCTCTGTGTGACACTGTAGCACAGTGGTGTGTATATGCTGATCCCCCTCCTCTCTGTGTGGCACTGTAGCACAGTGGTGTGTATATGCTGACCCCCCTCCTCTCTGTGTGGCACTGTTGCACAGTGGTGTGTATGTGCTGATCCCCCTCCTCTCTGTGTGGCACTGTTGCACAGTGGTGTGTATGCTGATCCCCCTCCTCTCTGTGTGGCACTGTTGCACAGTGGTGTGTATATGCTGATCCCCCTCCTCTCTGTGTGGCACTGTAGCACAGTGGTGTGTATATGCTGATCCCCCTCCTCTCTGTGTGGCACTGTAGCACAGTGGTGTGTATATGCTGATCCCCCTCCTCTCTGTGTGGCACTGTAGCACAGTGGTGTGTATATGCTGACCCCCCTCCTCTCTGTGTGGCACTGTAGCACAGTGGTGTGTATATGCTGACCCCCCTCCTCTCTGTGTGGCACTGTTGCACAGTGGTGTGTATATGCTGATCCCCCTCCTCTCTGTGTGGCACTGTAGCACAGTGGTGTGTATATGCTGATCCCCCTCCTCTCTGTGTGGCACTGTAGCACAGTGGTGTGTATATGCTGATCCCCCTCCTCTCTGTGTGACACTGTAGCACAGTGGTGTGTATGCTGACCCCCCTCCTCTCTGTGTGGCACTGTTGCACAGTGGTGTGTATGCTGATCCCCTCCTCTCTGTGTGACACTGTTGCACAGTGGTGTGTATATGCTGATCCCCCTCCTCTCTGTGTGGCACTGTAGCACAGTGGTGTGTATATGCTGATCCCCCTCCTCTCTGTGTGGCACTGTAGCACAGTGGTGTGTATATGCTGATCCCCCTCCTCTCTGTGTGACACTGTAGCACAGTGGTGTGTATGCTGATCCCCCTCCTCTCTGTGTGGCACTGTAGCACAGTGGTGTGTATATGCTGATCCCCCTCCTCTCTGTGTGGCACTGTAGCACAGTGGTGTGTATGTGCTGATCCCCCTCCTCTCTGTGTGACACTGTTGCACAGTGGTGTGTATGTGCTGATCCCCCTCCTCTCTGTGTGGCACTGTAGCACAGTGGTGTGTATATGCTGACCCCCCTCCTCTCTGTGTGGCACTGTTGCACAGTGGTGTGTATGCTGATCCCCCTCCTCTCTGTGTGACACTGTTGCACAGTGGTGTGTATGTGCTGATCCCCCTCCTCTCTGTGTGGCACTGTAGCACAGTGGTGTGTATATGCTGATCCCCCTCCTCTCTGTGTGGCACTGTTGCACAGTGGTGTATATGCTGATCCCCCTCCTCTCTGTGTGGCACTGTAGCACAGTGGTGTGTATATGCTGATCCCCCTCCTCTCTGTGTGACACTGTTGCACAGTGGTGTGTATATGCTGACCCCCCTCCTCTCTGTGTGGCACTGTTGCACAGTGGTGTGTATGCTGATCCCCCTCCTCTCTGTGTGACACTGTTGCACAGTGGTGTGTATATGCTGATCCCCCTCCTCTCTGTGTGACACTGTAGCACAGTGGTGTGTATATGCTGATCCCTCTCTGTGTGGCACTGTAGCACAGTGGTGTGTATATGCTGATCCCTCCCTCCTCTATATGCACATGCACCATGTATCACCCAGATCTCCCATCTCCTCCTGCAGCATGCACTGTGCGCTCTGTATGTCCCCCGGCGGCGGCGGGCGGGTGAGCAGGGTGAGCTGCGCGGTGATTGGCGGCGGCGGCTGGGAAGGCCGGGCCTCCCGAGTTACTCTCACTTTCGGTTTCCAGTAATCGCAGCTCTATACATTGTATCACTGTGCTGTGTCCGGTGCTGGCCGGTCTGATTCCCCGGTGTTCCCCGTTCCTGCATTACCGGAGCCGCCGTCAGACCGGGACCCTGCTCAGTGACAGGTAATATACAATATAATATAGAATGCCCAGAGCCCCGCATTATGTGCAGCAGCCTCCAGCAATCCCCCTCCTCCTCCTGCTGAGGATCCTGGAATAGATGGGATCAGGTCAGGTCGACGACAACTATTGGTCGACATGATCACTAGGTCGACATGAGTTTTTCAGATTTTTTTTAATTTTTTTAACCTTTTCCATACTTAACGATCCATGCGGACTACGATTGGGAATAGTAACCTGCGCCGGGCGCAGCAGTAGTGCAGCGAGGAACCTTGCCCATACAAGGGGACACGGTGCACTAATTGGGGTTCCCGGTCACTGTATGGAGAAAACGACACCAATAAAACATTAAAAAGTCATGTTGACCTTTTAACCGGTTGACCTAGACCATGTCGACCTAGAGACCCTGTCTACCCAGTTACTGTCGACTAATAGTGGTCGACATAGTTACTGTCGACCTTGCATACCACACCCGGATAGATACATTATATTTATTTGCTTCCACAAATGGTGACCTGACCATATGACCGCTCGTTAGTGTCTGTCTTCTGGTTATTAGCTTGGGGTGGGGTGTATCACTTATCGCAGTGAGACCGCCCCTATTCGGCTGCACTGTACTTACCTGCCGCGACAGCTCTTCCAATATAGTGAAAAGTAAATGCATAAAGCGGTTAAGAAAAAAAAATCAAATTGATATTTTCATAGTGCTGGTAAAGCACTGCAGTCCCAACACGTTCAGTACGAGCCCGATTGCCCTGGTGGTCTCAGGCCGCACTGTCCTGTCACCGGCTCTGTACGGAGGGGGCTGCTATAGGTGCTTCCACGCTGTCCTGTCACCGGCACTGTACGGAGGGGGCTGCTATAGGTGCTTCCACGCTGTCCTGTCACCGGCACTGTACGGAGGGGGCTGCTATAGGTGCTTCCACGCTGTCCTGTCACCGGCACTGTACGGAAGGGGCTGCTATAGGTGCTTCCACGCTGTCCTGTCACCGGCACTGTACGGAGGGGGCTGCAATGGGTGCTTACACATAGCCGTGTGCAGTACTGAGATGTGTGATCAGTAACTCATCTGCCCCATAGGGTATCGGACAGCTGTAGGTTGGTCCTTTGCTAGTGCCTGGGCTGGAGCCCCGGGGGGAGTTTACCCGCTTCCATCTCCTGGAGATGTCAGGGCGCAGTTCCGGCTGCACTTACTAATGCTGCGGTAGCTCTAGAGCCCAGTTTTTAACCCTGCACCTCTGGACATTGGCCACCACACAATAAAAACACCTGAGTCCCACTCCTTACATTATTTGTCATTTTTACTCTTTATAGCAATGTCCCTTACACATTATGCCACACACTGTAATGCCCTTTACACATTATGCCACACACTGTAATGCCCTTTACACATTATGCCACACACTGTAATGCCCTTTACACATTATGCCACACACTGTAATGCCCTTTACACATTATGCCACACACTGTAATGCCCTGTACACATTATGCCACACACTGTAATGCCCAACACCATATCATGCCCCATAGTTATGCCTCTGACATCATATTATGCCCCACTCAGTAATGCACCTAACAAATTTTGTCCCACAGAGTAATGCCCCTTACAAATGATGCCCCCACAGTTATGCCCCTGACACAATATTATGCCCCACACAGTAATGCCTCTTACAAATTATGGCACACAGTGAGACTACCTATTTTTAAACTACCTTCTTGTTGTCAGGGGTTTCATGACCACCTTCCTGTCTGGTGCCAAAATGCAGCGATTTGCTAGTCTGCAATCGAGCGGTGTGGCTAAAATGGTGCGATTTGGCATAATTTTACCCCGTCCCTCAAAAAGGAGCCTGCTTCACTATGGAAGTGGGAGGGAGACGGGAGTTCAGCCACTACCCCAAAACTCGCGAGTCTCCCGCTGCTTTCCGGAGAGTTGGAAAGTATGGCTTACCGGCTATCCTGATTGGCGTAGTTCTTCGCTAATATCTTGATGGGACAGCTGCGCGATATCTCTGTTATCTACTGCAAATCCTAATAATGGGTACGGGTTTACTGCAATTTTACTAGTGCTACATTTTACACATAGACATGGAGTGTGAGATGGGGGGTAGTGCTGGGAGAGCACACAGGCAGGGCTGCCATTAGAAATTGTGGGGCCCGGACCTAACAAAAGAGACAGGGCTCCCCCCAAAAGAATGAAAAGATTCTGCCACACAGCTCCACCCCTATGTGATGTCATGCATTGTGACATTACATATAAGTGGAGCGCACTGCGGACCTACAGGAATGGATCACGGAGAGCTGATGCGCAGTTGAAGGCTTGTTTTAAGAAGTCCTCCCTGTGCATCAGCATGCTGTTGTTTCACAGCCTGGTGCAGCTCTCCAGGTATTGGTGGTAGGAGCCAGGGGCCCGGGACACCAGGCCCCACAGTCCCCCCCCCCCCCCACCCCCCCCTGAGGCTGCCCTGCACAAAGGGCATGGTGTAGCAGAAGGTGCAGTGTAGTCACGCTGTAGATCAGCCAGCACCTGACTGCTGCTTAACCATTCCAGAATGGAATACTGAGGTTTACTCAGGAGGCTCTGCCCACACCCAGCTAGCTGTTACCCAGGGTCTGTGTGGCGGCAGCCTCTAGGACAAGTACAGTTTGCAGATCATAGATTCATGCCACCTTCCCTTTGCAGTCTGTCAGCAGCAGCAGCTGTGGGAGCTAGCATGTCCTCGCAGAAGATAGGAGCAATAAGGAAGGGGGGGGGGGGGGGGTGTACAATCTCCTAATTATGTCATCTTAATAAGGGGGAGCTTAGGGGATGGATGGCGGGTACTAAATGCCCTGGCCAGTTGCCGAAAGGGGCAGATGTCTCCCCATGCAGCACACTATGCCTCAATTTAGCATAATTTTTTCTTTCTGGATGAGGCGTGGCCACGTGGGAAATCCGCACATCCAGCTTCGAGGACAGCACGGTGGCACAATGGTTAGCTTTGCTGCCTCTTAGCACTATGGTCACAAGTTACATTCCAGCCAGGTCCCCTAGCTGTGTGGAGTTTGTTCTATTTGCGTAAGTTTCCCCCAGGTACTCTGGTTTACCCCCACAATGCAATGTGGTAGGTGAACCCTAGTCTGTGTGTGTACATGTGATAGGGTATATAGTTTGTAAGCTCCGCTGGGTAAGGGCCAGATATGAATGGCCAACTATTCTGTAATTGCTGTATAGGTGTGCGCTATAGAAATAACTAATAATGGAATACATACGATTTACCGGCAGACGGGATGCAGGCTGTCAATATATCGACAGCGTCATCCTGTCTGTCTGAAGACCGGCAGCAAGTCCCCTTGCGGGCTTCCTGCGCTCGCCGTACTATAAGCCTGGCGTGGACCCTCCAACCGAATTTGAATACCCTGTGCTTGTCAGGATTTCCTCTGTCGGCATTTCACCGGCTGTTGGGATTCCGGTGTCGGTCTCCTGAACGCTGAGATCCCCCTCCATGACTCAGACTGATTTCGCCGGGACAGAGCTTGCTGAATATCTTGGCAGTGAGGCGATAGCCATCAGTTCACTGATATGACATAGTCCAAATGCGCAACAGTGTCATGTTCCGAAATATATCGGAGGAGGACGGAGGCTGCCGCAGAGGGGTGGCAAGAAATTCTAATTTTAGGGGAGAAAAAAAAAATTACTTTCTGAAAACCCGGCCCCTCCGTCATGCATTGCAAGATCATTCTAGCAGGAAGAACAAACCGTCTATGTACTAAGCCGTGGAAAGTGATAAAGTACCAGGCAATCAGCTCCTATCTGCCATGTTACAGGCTGTGTTTGAAAAATGACAGTTGGGAGCTGATTGGCTGGTACTTTCTCTCTCTCTCTCTCTCTCTCTCTCTCTCTCTCTCTCTCTCTCTCTCTCTCTCTCTCTCTCTCTCTCTCTCTCTCTCCAAACCTTAGTACATATGCCCCATAGTCTTAGAAACATCCTGTGCATTAAGTTACGGTTTCCCAAAAACTGAAATATTTTTTGTCAGATTGCAAAACAGGAAGTGGAGGAAGATTGCAACTGTATACTTTTGTTTCGGCACCCACAGACGGTTCTCCGTTCACCAGCCAAATTTCAGCTCAATGGGGTATATTTACTAAAATTCGTATTTTTCAGAATGAGGTTAAAGTTCAAACACGAATGACATCGAAAGTGTAAATTTGCAACTTTTTGAATTTATTACGACTAATTTACTAAACTGTCGTATTCTGCATTTTCGTGTTTTCCGATGTCGATGTCATTCGTATTTTTTGTCAGTGTTTTACAGGAGTGAATAGTAAAACACTGCCGACATTAACACAATGAATCTCGGCCGGATCTGTGAGATCCGTGCAGGGCTTCATTGTGCACCTTTCGTAAAAAAAAAAAAAAAAAAATTTTTTAAAAGCAACAAAAAAAAATGTGTGGGGTCCCCCCCCTAAGCAAAACCAGCCTCGGGCTCTTTGGGCCGGTCCTGGTTGACAAAATATGGGAAAAAAATGACAGGGGTTCCCCCATATTTCATCAACCAGCACCGGGCTCTGCGCCTGGTCCTGGTTCCAAAAATACGGGGGACAAAAAGCGTAGGGGTCCCCCGTATTTTTAAAATCAGCACCGGGCTCCACTAGCCAGGTACATAATGCCACAGCCGGTGGACACTTTTATAGTGGTCCCGGCGGCCCTGGCATTGCATACCCAACTAGTCACCCCTGGCCGGGGTACCCTGGAGGAGTGGGAACCCCTTAAATCAAGGGGTCCCTCCCCTCCAGCTACCCAAGGGCCAGGGGTGAAGCCCGAGCCTGTCCCCCCCCCCATCCAAGGGCGGCGGATGGGGGCTGATAGCCTTTTGAAAAAATTGGGAATATTGGTTTTAGTAGCAGTACTACAAGTCCCAGCAAGCCTCCCCCGCAAGCTGGTACTTGGAGAACCACAAGTACCAGCATGCGGTGGAAAACCGGGCCCGCTGGTACCTGTAGTACTACTACTAAAAAAAATACCCCCCAAAAAACAGGACACACACACCGTGACAGTATAAGTTTATTACATACATGCACACCTCCAAACATACATACTTACCTATGTTCACACGAGGCTCGGTCCTCTTCTCCATGTAGAATCCTCGGGGTACCTGTGAAAAAAATTATACTCACATAATCCAGTGTTGCTTGTCATCTTTGTATAATCCACGTACTTGACAAAACAAAAAAACGGAAACCCGACCACGCACTGAAAGGGGTCCCATGTTTACACATGGGACCCCTTTCCCCGACTGCCAGGACCCCCCCTGACTCCTGTCAAAGAGGGTCCCTTCAGCCAATCAGGGAGCGCCACGTCGTGGCACTCTCCTGATTGGCTGTGTGCTCCTGTAGTGTCTGTGAGGCAGCACACGGCAGAGATACAATGTAGCGCCTATGCGCTCCATTGTATCCAATGGTGGGAACTTTGCGGTCAGCGGTGAGGTTACTTTCGGTCAACCGCTGACCACAAAGTTCCCACCATTGGATACAATGGAGTGCATAGGCGCTACATTGTATCTCTGCCGTGTGCTGCCTCACAGACACTACAGGAGCACACAGCCAATCAGGAGAGTGCCACGACGTGGCGCTCCCTGATTGGCTGAAGGGACCCTCTTTGACAGGAGTCAGGGGGTGTCCTGGCAGTCGGGAAAGGGGTCCCATGTGTAAACATGGGACCCCTTTCAGTGTGTGGTCGGGTTTCCGTTTTTTTGTTTTGCCAAGTACGTGGATTATACAAAGAAAACAAGATACCCTGGATTATGTGGGTATAATTTTTTCACAGGTACCCCAAGGATTCTACATGGAGAAGAGGACCGACCCTCGTGTGAACATAGGTAAGTATGTATGTTTGGAGGTGTGCATGTATGTAATAAACTTATACTGTCACGGTGTGTGTGTCCTGTTTTTTGGGGGGTATTTATTTAGTAGTAGTACTACAGGTACCGGCGGGCCCGGTTTTCCACCGCATGCTGGTACTTGTGGTTCTCCAAGTACAAGCTTGCGGGGGAGGCTTGCTGGGACTTGTAGTACTGCTACTAAAAACAATATTCCCATTTCTCTGACGTCCTAGTGGATGCTGGGAACTCCGTAAGGACTATGGGGAATAGCGGGCTCCGCAGGAGACTGGGCACTCTAAAAGAAAGATTAGGTACTATCTGGTGTGCACTGGCTCCTCCCTCTATGCCCCTCCTCCAGACCTCAGTTAGAATCTGTGCCCGGCCCGAGCTGGTTGCACACTAGGGGCTCTCCTGAGCTCCTAGTAAAGAAAGTATTTGTTAGGTTTTTTATTTTCAGTGAGATCTGCTGGCAACAGACTCACTGCTACGAGGGACTAAGGGGAGAAGAAGCGAACCTACCTGCTTGCAGCTAGCTTGGGCTTCTTAGGCTACTGGACACCATTCGCTCCAGAGGGATCGAACACAGGCCCAGCCTCGGTCGTCTGGTCCCGGAGCCGCGCCGCCGTCCCCCTTACAGAGCCAGAAGCAAGAAGAACGTCGGCTGAAGACTGGTCTTCATTAAGGTAGCGCACAGCACTGCAGCTGTGCGCCATTGCTCCCTATGCACACCACATACTCCGGTCACTGATGGGTGCAGGGCGCTGGGGGGGGGGTTGCCCTGGGCTGCAATTAGAGTACCTTAACTTTGGCAAACAACACATAATATAGCCTAATAAGCTATATATGTGTAAAAATCCCCTGCCATAATACAATTATAAGAGCGGGAGAAGTCCGCCGAAAAAAAGGGGCGGGGCTATCTCCCTCAGCACACTGGCGCCATTTTCTCTTCACAGTGCAGCTGGAAGACAGCTCCCCAGGCTCTCCCCTGCAGTTTCCAGGCTCAAAGGGTAAAAAAGAGAGGGGGGGCACTAAATTTAGGCGCAAACTGTATATAAAAAGCAGCTATAGGGAAAAATCACTTTCTATTAGTGAAAATCCCTGATTAAATAGCGCTGTGGTGTGTGCTGGCATACTCTCTCTCTGTCTCCCCAAAGGACTTTGTGGGGTCCTGTCCTCAGTCAGAACATTCCCTGTGTGTGTGCGGTGTGTCGGTACGGCTGTGTCGACTTGTTTGATGAGGAGGCTTATGTGGAGGCGGAGCAGGTGCCGATAAATGTGATGTCACCCCCTGCGGGGCCGACACCAGAGTGGGTGGATATGTGGAAGGTATTAACCGACAGTGTCAACTCCTTACATAAAAGGCTGGATGACGTAACAGCCATGGGACAGCCGGCTTCTCAGCCCGCGCCTGCCCAGGCGTCTCAAAGGCCATCAGGGGCTCAAAAACGGCCGCTACCTCAGATGGCAGACAGATGTCGACACGGAGTCTGACTCCAGTGTCGACGAGGTTGAGACATATACACAATCCACTAGGGGCATCCGTTGCATGATTTCGACAATGAAAAATGCGTTACACATTTCTGACATTAACCCAAGTACCACTAAAAAGGGGTTTTATGTTTGGGGAGAAAAAGCAGCCAGTGTTTTGTTCCCCCATCAGATGAATTGAATGAAGTGTGTGAAGAAGCGTGGGTTTCCCCCGATAAGAAACTGGTAATTTCTAAAAAGTTACTGATGGTGTACCCTTTCCCGCCAGAGGATAGGTCACGTTGGGAGATATCCCCTAGGGTATATAAGGCGCTCACACGTTTGTCAAAAAAGGTGGCACTGCCGTCTCAGGATACGGCCACCTTGAAGGAGCCTGCTGATAGAAAGCAGGAGGAAATCCTGAAGTCTGTATATACACACTCAGGTACTATACTGAGACATGCAATTGCCTCAGCATGGAGGTGTAGTGCTGCTGCAGCGTGGTCTGATACCCTGTCAGATAATAGTGTTACCCTCGACAGGGATACTATTTTGCTAACCATAGAGCATATTAAAGCCGTCGTCTTATATATGAGGGATGCACAGAGGGATATTTGCCGGCTGGCATCCAGAATTAATGCAATGTCCATTTCTGCCAGGAGGGTATTATGGACCCGGCAGTGGACAGGTGATGCTGATTCTAAAAGGCACATGGAGATTCTGCCTTATAAGGGTGAGGAATTGTTTGGGGATGGTCTCTCGGACCTCGTATCCACAGCAACAGCTGGTAAGTCAAAATTTTTACCTCAGGTTCCCTCACAGCCTAAGAAAGCACCGTATTATCAGGTACAGTCCTTTCGGCCTCAGAAAAGCAAGCGGGTCAAAGGCGCTTCCTTTCTGCCAGAGGCAAGGGAAGAAGGAAAAAGGCTGCACCAGACAGCCAGTTCCCAGGATCAAAAATCTTCCCCCGCTTCCTCTAAGTCCACCGCATGACGCTGGGGCTCCACAGGCTGAGCCAGGTGCGGTGGGGGCGCGTCTCCGGAACTTCAGCGACCAGTGGGCTCGCTCACAGATGGATCCCTGGGTTCTGCAAGTAGTATTACAGGGATACAAGCTGGAGTTCGAGGCGACTCCCCCTCGCCGTTACCTCAAATCAGCCTTGCCTGCTGCCCTCAGAGAAAGGGAGGTAGTACTGGCGGCAATTCACAAGCTATATCTTCAGCAGGTGATAATCAAGGTACCCCTCCTTCAACAGGGACGGGGTTACTATTCCACAATGTTGTACCGAAACCAGACGGTTCGGTGAGACCCATTCTAAATTTAAAATCCTTGAACATTTATATAAAAACGTTCAAGTTCAAAGTACCTCAAGGGTGTGGTACAGGACTGTCATTACCAATTACAGCCGTTGCCGTCTGGTCTGTCCACGGCACCGTGGGTATTTACCAAGGTAATGGCCGAAATGATGATGCTCCTCCGAAAGAAGGGAGTCATGATTATTCCGTACTTGGACGATCTCCTTATAAAGGCGAGGTCCAAAGAGCAGTTGCTAGTCGGCGTGGCACTATCTCAGGAAGTGCTGCATCAGCACGGCTGGATTCTGAATATCCCAAAGTCGCAGCTGATTCCTGCGACGTGTCTGCTGTTCTTAGGCATGATTCTGGACACAGAACAGAAGAAGATATTTCTCCCGAAATAGAGAAGGCCCAGGAATTATCATCTCTGGTCAGGGTCCTCCTGAAACCAAAGCAGGTGTTGGTGCATCACTGCACGCGAGTCCTGGGAAAGATGGTAGCTTCTTACGAAGCAAGTCCCTTCGGCAGATTCCATGCAAGGATCTTCCAGTGGGATCTGTTGGACAAGTGGTCCGGATCGCATCTCCAGATGCATCGGTTAATCACCCTGTCCCCGAGGGCCAGGGTGTCTCTGCTGTGGTGGCTGCAGAGTGCTCATCTGCTCGAAGGCCGCAGATTCGGCATACAGGACTGGGTCCTGGTGACCACGGATGCAAGCCTCCGAGGTTGGGGGGCAGTCACCCAGGGAAGAAACTTCCAAGGACAATGGTCAAGTCAGGAAACTTCCCTACACATAAATATTCTGGAACTAAGGGACATTTACAACGCCCTGAGTCAAGCAGAACCCCTGCTTCAAAACCAACCGGTTCTGATTCAGTCAGACAACATCACAGCGGTCGCCCATGTAAACCGCCAGGGCGGCACAAGAAGCAGGGTGGCAATGGCAGAAGCCACAAGGATTCTTTGATGGCGGAGAATCACGTGATAGCACTGTCAGCAGTGTTCATTCCCGGAGTGGACAACTGGGAAGCAGACTTCCTCAGCAGGCACGACCTCCACCCGGGAGAGTGGGGACTTCATCCAGAGGTCTTCCAGCTGATTGTGAACCGTTGGGAACGGCCACAGGTGGACATGATGGCGTCCCGCCTCAACAAAAAGCTAAAAAGATATTGCGCCAGGTCAAGGGACCCTCAGGCGATAGCTGTGGACGCTCTAGTGACACCGTGGGTGTACCAGTCGGTTTATGTGTTCCCTCCTCTTCCTCTCATACCCAAGGTACTGAGAATAATAAGAAGGAGAGGAGTAAGAACTATACTCATTGTTCCGGATTGGCCAAGAAGAGCTTGGTACCTAGAACTTCAAGAAATTATCTCAGAGGACCCTTGGCCTCTGCCGCTCAGACAGGACCTGCTACTGCAGGGGCCCTGTCTGTTCCAAGACTTACCGCGGCTGCGTTTGACGGCATGGCGGTTGAACACCGGATCCTAAAGGAAAAGGGCATTCCGGAAGAAGTCATTCCTACGCTGATAAAAGCTAGGAAGGATGTGAACGCAAAACATTATCACCGCATGTGGCGGAAATATGTTGCTTGGTGTGAGGCCTGGAAGGCCCCAACGGAGGAATTTCAGCTGGGTCGATTTCTGCACTTCCTACAGTCAGGGGTGACTATGGGCCTCAACTTGGGTTCCATTAAGGTCCAGATTTTGGCTCTGTCGATTTTCTTCCAAAACGAACTGGCTTCACTGCCTGAAGTTCAGACTTTTGTTAAAGGAGTGCTGCATATTCAGCCCCTTTTGTGCCTCCAGTGGCACCTTGGGATCTCAACGTGGTGTTGGATTTCCTAAAGTCGCATTGGTTGAGCCACTTAAAACCGTGGAGCAAAAATATCTCACGCGGAAAGTGGTCATGCTGTTGGCCTTGGCTTCGGCCAGGCGTGTATCAGAATTGGCGGCTTTGTCATGTAAAAGCCCTTATCTGATTTTTCATATGGATAGGGCGGAATTGAGGACTCGTTCCCAATTTCTTCCTAAGGTGGTATCGGCGTTTCATTTGAACCAACCTATTGTGGTGCCTGCGGCTACTCGGGACTTGGAGGATTCCAAGTTGCTGGACGTAGTCAGGGCCCTGAAAATCTATGTTTCCAGGATGGCTAGAGTCAGGAAAACTGACTCGCTATTTATCCTGTATGCACCCAACAAGCTGGGTGCTCCTGCTTCAAAGCAGACTATTGCTCGCTGGATCTATAGCACGATTCAACTTGCACTTTCTGCGGCTGGACTGCCGCATCCTAAATCAGTAAAAGCCCATTCCACGAGGAAGGTGGGCTCTTCTTGGGCGGCTTCCCGAGGGATCTCGGCTTTACAGCTTTGCCGAGCTGCTACTTGGTCGGGGTCAAACAAGTTTGCTAAGTTCTACAAGTTTGTTACCCTGGCTGGGGAGGACCTTGAGTTTGCTCATTTGGTGCTGCAGAGTCATCCGCGCTCTCCCGCCCGTTTGGGAGCTTTGGTATAATCCCCATGGTCCTTACGGAGTTCCCAGCATCCACTAGGACGTCAGAGAAAATAAGAATTTACTCACCGGTAATTCTATTTCTCGTAGTCCGTAGTGGATGCTGGGCGCCCATCCCAAGTGCGGATTGTCTGCAATACTTGTATATAGTTATTGCCTAACTAAAGGGTTATTGTTATGAGCCATCTTTTCGTGAGGCTCAGTTGTTATTCATACTGTTAACTGGGTATAGTATCACGAGTTGTACGGTGTGATTGGTGTGGCTGGTATGAGTCTTACCCGGGATTCCAAATCCTTTCCTTATTGTGTCAGCTCTTCCGGGTACAGTTTCCCTAACTGAGGTCTGGAGGAGGGGCATAGAGGGAGGAGCCAGTGCACACCAGATAGTACCTAATCTTTCTTTTAGAGTGCCCAGTCTCCTGCGGAGCCCGCTATTCCCCATGGTCCTTACGGAGTTCCCAGCATCCACTACGGACTACGAGAAATAGAATTACCGGTGAGTAAATTCTTATTTTTTTTCAAAAGGCAATCAGCCCCCCATCCGCCGCCCTTGGAAGGGGGGGACAGCCTCGGGCTTCAGCCCTGGCCCTTGGGTGGCTGGAGGGGGGGAACCCCTTGATTTAAGGGGTTCCCACTCCTCCAGGGTACCCCGGCCAGGGGTGACTTGTTGGGTATGTAATGCCAGGGCCGCCGGGACCACTATAAATGTGTCCACCGGCTGTGACATTATGTACCTGGCTAGTGGAGCCCGGTGCTGGTTTTAAAAATACGGGGGACTCCTACGCTTTTTGTCCCCCGTATTTTTGGAACCAGGACCAGGCGCAGAGCCCGATGCTGGTTGATGAAATATGGGGGAACCCCTGTCATTTCCCCCCCCCCATATTTTGTCAACCAGGACCGGCTCAAAGAGCCCGAGGCTGCTTTTGCTTAGGAGGAGGGACCCCACGCATTTTAAAAAAAATAAATTTAACACTTTCCCACCCCTTACCACTGATAAACATGCACGGATCTCACGGATCCGTGCATGCCTATCAGAACACGGTAAAAAAAGCAGGTCTATTTTAAAACTGCTTTTTTTTACGATTTGTATTTATTCACGGCAGTGTTTGGCTATTGCCGGCAGTGTTTGTGAAACATAAATTTTAGTAAATGACCGAGTTCTATCAAATAACAGGCGTATTTGACAGATGGTGTATTCATTTGTTTTTGTTTTCTTTGACTTCAAAAAAAATATGAATGCACTCATCACTGCCGAGATTTGTTCTTAGTAAATTCCCGAGATGACACTTAGAAGAAAAAACGCAAAATCGGTCAAAATCGGGAGCTTAGTAAATATACCCCAATATCTCTGACACTTTTGAGGTGTAGCCCCTCCATCCAGGCCTCCACTGTACAATGCAGCGATTTATCGACCACCCACTTCGCTCAGGGAAATGGCCAGTGCCGGGAATCCGCAGGTAGGCTCCGAAAGACTTTGCTACTCTTCCGGTAGTCCGGAAGCGCCACCCAAGATTCAGAAGCCTCCCAGGCTTTCCATGAGCGTAGGAGAGTGTGCATGACATACCTAAAGGGTGTGTTTTGTAAATGCCGTTCCTATCCTTTATCATTAAGTAGTTCAGAAAGCTGCGTTCTTCGTAGGAAAGGGATTGTGGGGGTTCCTCTACATGTCACGTGGCATCCTCAACTGTTTATGACATCATGGAAAAGTGCGGCCCCCACGGCCCTTTCTCTACACCAATAAGCACCTCTTTATACCATGCGCCCCAGATACTGGCATGCGCGGCACTAAAGCGGCACCTACCAGTAGAACGTATTTCCCCACTGTCTCGGAATTGAGACGGAAGTTCTGAACTACAGGTCGCTGGAGATTATCTCCTTACTAGGGACATCTGGATGGTATGATGGCGGGCCATCATCGTTATGACCAGAAGATTGAATTCACTAATTAGCTGCATGATTATACAGTCCTGGCCTGGCACTCTTCTTACACAGGTTGTGCTTTTGGGTCTTTAATGTCCATTTTAAGTTAACAGGAAAATAAGTGCGCAAAGGTGGTCTGTGCCGTGTAGCCCACTACCACATGTATAGTCCCAATATTGGGTCACGTAATCTTTTATAAACTAAGAGTAAGATGGAGATGTATTAAGCCTTCTGGAGAGTGGAGAAGTTGCAGCCAATCATATTCTACCTGTCATTTTATAGAATGCACCCGAATGTTATCTAGAAGCTGATTGGTTTCTACTTATCCTCTCTACCACTTATTATGACTCTTGATGCATCTCCCCATTAAATTAGAGTGAGAGGTGTTTATATTTTGAGATGGGACCGCCGGTGGTCCCAGTGTTACGTCAGGATTTGGCCTGGCCCCAGTGTTACGGCAGGATTTGGCCTGGCCCCAGTGTTACGGCAGGATTTGGCTTGGCCCCAGTGTGACGGCAGGATTTGGCCTGGCCCCAGTGTTACGGCAGGATTTGGCCTGGCCCCAGTGTTACGGCAGGATTTGGCTTGGCCCCAGTGTTACGGCAGGATTTGGCCTGGCCCCAGTGTTACGGCAGGATTTGGCCTGGCCCCAGTGTTACGGCAGGATTTGGCCTGGCCCCAGTGTTACGACAGGATTTGGCCTGGCCCCAGTGTTACGGCAGGATTTGGCCTGGCCCCAGTGGTACGGCAGGATTTGGCCTGCTCCCAGTGTTACGGCAGGATTTGGCCTGGCCCCAGTGTTACGGCAGGATTTGGCCTGGCCCCAGTGTTACGGCAGGATTTGGCCTGGCCCCAGTGTTACGGCAGGATTTGGCCTGGCCCCAGTGTTACGGCAGGATTTGGCCTGCTCCCAGTGTTACGGCAGGATTTGGCCTGGCCCCAGTGTTACGGCAGGATTTGGCCTGGCCCCAGTGTTACGGCAGGATTTGGCCTGGCCCCAGTGTTACGGCAGGATTTGGCCTGGCCCCAGTGTTACGGCAGGATTTGGCCTGGCCCCAGTGGTACGGCAGGATTTGGCCTGGCCCCAGTGTTACGGCAGGATTTGGCCTGGCCCCAGTGTTACGGCAGGATTTGGCCTGCTCCCAGTGTTACGGCAGGATTTGGCTTGGCCCCAGTGTTACGGCAGGATTTGGCTTGGCCCCAGTGTTACGGCAGGATTTGGCTTGGCCCCAGTGTTACGGCAGGATTTGGCCTGGCCCCAGTGTAACGGCAGGATTTGGCCTGGCCCCAGTGTTACGGCAGGATTTGGCCTGGCCCCAGTGTTACGGCAGGATTTGGCCTGGCCCCAGTGTTACGGCATGATTTGGCCTGCTCCCAGTGTTACGGCATGATTTGGCCTGCTCCCAGTGTTACGGCATGATTTGGCCTGCTCCCAGTGTTACGGCAGGATTTGGCCTGCTCCCAGTGTTACGGCAGGATTTGGCTTGGCCCCAGTGTTACGGCAGGATTTGGCTTGGCCCCAGTGTTACGGCAGGATTTGGCCTGGCCCCAGTGTTACGGCAGGATTTGGCCTGCTCCCAGTGTTACGGCAAGATTTGGCCTGCTCCCAGTGTTACGGCAGGATTTGGCCTTAAACATGCATTTTCCGAACGTAAAATATACAGGGGAAATGTATCAAGCCTTGGAGAGAGATAAAATGGAGGATTTGATGATTGGTATTGTGTCGTGCCTGATGTTACAACCGGGCAGACATTTAAATGCCCGCCAAGTTGAGATGTCAGTCACCGGCCGGCGGTCCCTGCGGCAAGTATAGGCGCGGTCATAGGCAGGTGGTCCGATATATCTATAGCATGCTGCAGGGCCGGCGTCATTCAGAGAATTCGGTGATACACACCCATTGACGGGCTCACGATAAATCTGCTGTTCAATAGATCGCCCGATATATCGCTCAGTGTGTGCCCAGCTTAAGTGTCATTTATATAGAACAGACTTTGAAACTTTGGGTGGTACTTTATCTATCTCCCCGTTATCTCTCTCCACTGCTTAGTACATCTGCCCCCCAAGGCTTAGTAAATAGAACCCTTTGTCGCCCTCCAATAAGATTGATGTAGTTGTGTGTTTCAGGATGGCTCAGTGGTACGAGTTACAGCAAATCGATACCAAGTTCTTGGAACAAGTCCACCAGCTGTACGATGACAGCTTCCCCATGGAGATACGGCAGTACCTGGCTCAGTGGCTAGAAGCACAAGACTGGTAAGAGAGAAAGATGTTTCACGTATGTTGTGTATTATGGGACAGTTCATTGTGTCAGTATATGGCGGATGTCATGCTGTGAAGATACATAATAGATCACTGCCGCTGTCTAGCGTTTTTCCTGTAGAGCGTAAGCCTGCGAGCCGAGCCCTCTCACCACATTGCCTGTTTCTAGCCAGTCTTGTTTTTTCTTTTCATTTGTTCCCAATTGTAAAACGCCACGGAATATGCTGGCGCTATATTAGTAAATTATAATTAATGTTGGGATTTTATCTGCCCCTGCACCATCGCGTGATCTGCCCCTGCCCTCTGGCACAGTTACATTCTCTCATCAATGTGATTTAATAGTGGATTCCGGGGGTGATTCAGATCTGATCGGAGACGTGTTAAACTTAGCACATCTGCGATCATTTTCACAGACATGCGTAGTGTTCACTCTAGGCTGTTTTAGCAGGGCGCCGCGGCCTGCCCGTTTTTTAGCAGGCAAAACCCGCCCTGCCCCTTTTGCGGCACCCTGCTAGAACAGCCGCCCGCTTCATGCCCTCCTGGCGTGTATAGATGCCGTGCGCATGCGCGCGGCATCCATTCACGCATTGGGAGAGGGCTGGGGGAAGCCCAGCACCGACGGAGGTGCTGGGCACGCCCCCAACAGTGACGTCGCCGGCCACAGACGCTCTCTATAGTAGCGTCTGTGGGCCGCACCGCCCCCTAAAATGACGTAGGTGTGGTCACGCCCCCTAATTTGCGTGGTCACGCCCCCGTTTCGGGCACATGTGCCCCCGGAGTCCGGCGCCCTGCCCCTTTTCACTCCTAGAGTGAACACTACTGCGGGGTGTTGCCCAGCACAGGGATAGTCCACCCCGCAAGTCAGGCCCTGCCCCCGAACCCCCCCCCCCCTGCAAGGGGTGTAAAAGAATAGCACGGCGGTGATGCTTTCGCACCCGCTGAGTAGCTCCCCACCAGTGCAGCTCCTGCGTTCTGGCAGGCCGCTACTCGCCGCATCCTGGGTCGCAGCGGCTACATGTGACGTCACGCAGCCGTCGCAGCGCACCCCCGTAACGAGGGTCACAGCCCAGAGATGCTGTTAGCATGTCACTGCGCTCCCAAGGGATTCAGACGGCGATCGCTGCCGCTGTCTTGGCTATTCCATACCAGGTAGTAGAGAAACCACTATTATTAATAAACTGGTAACACGTATTGCCATGAGCAAACCTAATGCCGTGTAAAAGGATTCCTCCTGCGCCTCTTAGGATAATGTCTGTGTGCAGGTATTGGTATGTGAGCCCGCTGGACAGGATGCCGCATTTCAGTAGTCCGACATTGGCATCCCGGGCGCTAGAATGCCGTCCGGGGGGCGAGCGCAACAAAGCCCCTTGCGGGCTCACTACACTCGCCACGCTGCGGGCTCGGTAGACAAAACATATTTTTTTAATGATACATAATATCATTGAGGTTCTATTCTCCCTCAGTGGGTGTCGTGGACACCCATAGAGGGGGAATCGCCTACATCGTCGGTATTCCGGCGGCGGTATAGTACCCCTGTCGGGATCCCGGCGTCGGTATTGAAACAGCCGGGATCCTGATGGGCGGTATGTTAACCGCATACCCTTGTGCATAGGTGTTCTTTATAATGGGTGCAGGGAGTGCGGTGCACTTGGGCTTCTGAGTCCAGTTGGGCCCCCGCACTACACACTCTGCACCCAGGGTATACTTATCTTGTGCCGACAAGCGGGTATCTCCTCCTCTGTGGCGCCATCTTCCCAGTGACGGCTTCGGGAAGATGGCGCGGCGCAGTGAAAGCTCTGGAACTGTTCCAGGGCCTTTACTGTCTTTTGCGTTATCTTCCCGAAGCTGTCTGTGCAGGAGGAGGGACCTGCTTGCCGGTAAAAGGTAAGGTATGGGGCTGGGGGGCCTGCTGCTCAGGTGAGGGGCCCGCTGAGCTCTGGTTCCCTCAGGCAGTAATACGCCCCTGGACAGTGTCACTGAATGTGCAGCTTTTATAAGTTGCCCTTGTATGTGCTTTTTTTGTTGGGCGTCATCTAGTGGCCGGCAGTGCGCAAAACACTTGATTTCCCCCCATAGAGGTGAGGAGCAGCATTAGTCTTTTATTATATAGGATTTTTTCTCCTCTATAGTAGGGTGACGTCTCAGGATCTTAGCGTTAAACGTCAGCGGGGGCAACTCCAGGAAGCCGGGGCATGGGAGAGACTCCGAGCAGAGCAGACCGCCCCTCTTACAGACTGTGCGCAAAGCCATAGGTCCAGGAGAGGCTTGGGCTTTGGGCCTTTAGTTTTCTCAGGAAGCTCCGCAAGCTAAGTTTGGTATGGCTTGGCCAACATTTCTAATAGTAACAGCCATAATGTAGACTCCACAGTGTCGACAGGTACTCCGTGTCAACATCTTTCATGATATTAACTGGAAACAGATTGACGTTGACATAAAGTGTTGCAACTTTGACAAGGCACTCTAACACTAATATCTGCAATGCCGACACTGACCATACTACAATGTAATTGTAGACGGTTTGCCGACTGCCCACCCTGCAAGCTGAATATTTATTCCCTCTCGTCCTGTCCGCTCGGCCGCGTGACTGCAGTTGAATAACCTTTAGCTGATGTTGGCTCATATGTAAGAAAACAAGAATAGATCAGTCTTACCCTGCGTAAACAGCCCAAACAGAAAGTGAAAGGAGGAAAGCTATACTTAGGTTCTATTCTTGATTTGTTTGCATTAAAATTATGCAGGGATTTGTGGGCTGCAAAATGAAGAGACGTCTTACAGCTCAGAAGCCAGGCTTTGTCCCTGCACCTAAGCTGTAGCCTCAGTTTCTAGTCAGAACCTTGTGTCTCCTATCCATTTCTTAATCTGATTCATTTTCCCACAGCCGCAGGGTTTTGCTATTCAATTAGAGCACAGAAAATGACACACTGTGATGTTCTCTGTATTATATAGCCGTCATTGCATTGCTCTCTGTATTATAGGTGGTCATTCTGAGTTGATCGCTCGCTAGCAGTTTTTAGCTGCCGTGCAAACGCTATGCCGCCGCCCACTGGGAGTGTATTTTAGCTTAGCAGAAGTGCGAACGAATGGATCACAGAACGGCTACACATTTTTTTTGTGCAGTTTCAGAGTACAGTAACTCAAAACCTACTCAGCGCTTGCGATCACTTCAGACTATTCAGTTCCTGATTTGACGTCACGAACACGTCCTGCGTTCGCTCAGCCATGCCTGCGTTTTTCCTGGCACGCCTGCGTTTTTCCGAACACTCCCTGTAAACGGTCAGTTCACACCCAGAAACGCCCACTTCATGCCAATCACTCTGCGACCACCAGTGCGACTGAAATGCTTCGCTAGACCCTGTGCAAAACTACATCGTTCATTGTGCTCGTACGACATGCGTGCGCATTGCGTCGCATACACATGCGCAGAACAGCCGTTTTTTAGCCTGATTGCTGCGCTGCGAACAACTGCAGCTAGCGATCAACTTGGAATGACTCCCATAGAACTGTCACATTGATGCTCTCTGCATTCTATTGCAGTCTCTGTGATGGTCTCTGTATTATATGGTTGTCATTGATGCTCTCAGCTTTATATTGCAGTCACTTTAATGCTTTCTGTAATATATTGCTGTCACTCTACTATATATTGCAGTTACTGATGCTCTCTGTATTATATGGCAGTCACTGCGATGCTCACTGTATTATATGGCAGTCACTGCGATGCTCACTGTATTATATGGCAGTCACTGTGATGCTCACTGTATTATATGGCAGTCACTGTGATGCTCTGTATTATATAGCAGTCACTGTAATGCTTTCTGTAATATATGTGTGTTACTGTGATGCTCTCAGTATTATATGGCAGTCACTGTGATGTTCTTTGTATTATATGGTGGTCACTGTGATGCTCTCTGTATTATATACCTGTCACTGTGAGACTTTCTAATATATGGTTGTCACTGTGATGCTCGCTGTTTTATATGGCAGTCACTGTGATGCTCACTGTATTATATGGCAGTCACTGTGCTGCTGCTCTCTGTAATACATGTGTGTCACTGTTATGCTCACAGTGTTATATGGCAGTCACTGTGATGTTCTTCGCATTATATGGTGGTCACTGTGGTGCTCTCTATTATATGGCTGTCACTGATGCTCGCTGTATTATATGGCAGTCACTGTGATGCTCACTGTATTATATGGCAGTCACTGTGCTGCTGCTCTCTGTAATATATGTGTGTCACTGTGATGCTCTCAGTGTTATATGGCAGTCACTGTGATGCTCTTCACATTATAATGTGGTCACTGTGATCTCTGCATTATATGCCAGTCATATAGGTAGGGGTAGAGACACTGAGCTGAATCTTTGCCCTGGTTGGTAGAAAGCCTAGCTTCACTCCTGAGGAGGACTAGGCCCCTCTTTAAATATATCAGTGATGGGCATCTGGCAGCCCTTGGTCTGTATGAAGCCTTCACAGCAGCCTCCACCTCCTTACTACTTGTTTATTAAGATTAATGTGCTGCCCCTTTGTAGGTTAGAGGACAGGCCAGTGCGGCCCCAGAACTGTATCTTTGTATTGGCTGCCTTTGGAAAAGGAAATGGCAGTAAATATGATTCTGTTTTCCTATTTTAGGGACCATGCTTCAAGCAACGTGTCTCTTGCAACAATCCTGTTCCACGGTCTCCTGTCTCAGCTGGATGATCAGTACAGCAGGTTTTCCCTGGAGTGCAACTTCTTGTTGCAGCATAATATTCGGAAAAGCAAACGTAACCTACAGGTACTGTACATATGTGCTTTTATTACACTTGTCCATTGTGCAAACGTCACCTTTAGCCATGTCGTACATATCCGTTTATGCTGGTGGATAGAGGAGTGCTAAAGGGAATATCTATGTATGGACTCAGTATGAGATCCCAGCGGTCAGGAGACCGACGCCAGGATCCCGTCAGCCGGAAAACCGGCGGCAAGCGCAGCGTGTCTCCTTGTGTGGCGACCTTAGGTAGAGGAAGCCTATCTGAGTTTTGTTTTGTAGTCACATTTCGAAAATGTGTCTGTGAAACATGCTAAATAATGTAGCAAAATAACCCATATTATTCTATATTAAGATTTTTTTATTATTCAATTTTAAGGCCAGTGGTCTTCAGATCTGTTTTAGACGTGCAGAAATCCTTGCTGTGTTTCTTACCCCCTGAGCCAGTGGTTACATCCACCACGATGCAACCGCAAAAGGGATGATGGCTGGAAATTCCAAAGTGTGCGCTGTGCGCCTAGCAGATGACCGTCCGTTATTTTGTTGTTTTTATCTACAAAGACCAATCCTCCACGCGGGGCTGCCGCAGAGATGCACGCAAGTCTTGCCTGTTTCCGTGCTGCACACACTCCGCAGTTGGGTGATTCAGTAACTGTTGCATCTCTCCTTGTGGCTGAAGGGGCGTAACGGGGCGTTAGCACGTAGACTAAGTCTAGTGAAAGGGCGCGATGAGAGTTTTGTGGGCTACGAGTTGCGTACATGCAGAAATCCACCTGATCTCGTTCATCAGGCGATTTGTTACTACATATTTGAGGACCATATTGCGCTAAGCTGGGCGCTGTACTACATTTTCACACAGTAAATAATAAAGCAGGCAGTAACTTAAACTTACGCCCATTTTTTTTATTTATTTTTTAACCATTTGTTTTGCTTGCAAAATACACATCCACTACATAAATATGATTTCAGGGCCCTCGCTATACGTTGCCGCACACAAAAGTGTTTGATGTGCCGCAGCAATAAGGCACCAACCAGCGCCAGCGGTGCATGTGCAAGCGGCCAATCAGAAGTTGTAGTGCTGGCGACCATCACTGTCGTCACCCGGTCTCTGCACATGCCCCTAATGACTGCAGATGATACGGTATTCTCAGGTGTATATGCGCCAGCGTCCTGGACAGCTGTTGTGCGGCCACGCCTTTACAGCACTCGCTCAGAAAACACCCTGGAACAGCAGGCAATTATTCCGACGTTGGAACGAATGCCCTCGAGCCCAGATTCTGTGTATACACCGGCATGAGTTTAATGAAGGATGGAACAATCGTGTTCCGTCCTTCATTAGCTTAAACGAGGTCGCTAGCGATATCGTAAGGTTTGATGTGCAAAACATCAAACCTAGCGTCCGTCATTGGCGACTGCGAGAGCACGCAATCACGCGTACACACTGAGTGATGTAGGGGATTTGTTGTTACGAAACGGCAAATTAGCCGACATCGCTCCACTTCCTTTCCTCTAATCCCTTCTCCAAGAACAGGTGGGTGCTACTTCCAGAATGATGCTCTTACGGGTGCGTCTGCTTTTTGGGTACATGCGCAGTAACTGGGGGCACAATTAGCTGTACAAACCGGACTAGCAGTCACTCCAGGGTATCCGGACTATGGATCTACACTGAAAAGGTCTACAGTCAATAGGGCGACCACTTATGGTAGACATGCATTACGTTGAAAGGGGCAAAAGGTCAACATGTAAAAGGTAGACAGTTCAAAAGGTTGACATGATAATGGTCGACACACATATGGTAGACACACGTTTTTTATTTTTTTCCAACTTGTTCATACTTTACCATCCACGTGGACTACGATTGGGACTAGTAACCTGTGCCGATTGCAGTGAGGAACCTTTCGCTCACCATGCAAGGGGACGCAGCACACGAATGGGGCTTGTTTGTGGCAGAAAAGTGACCAAAAAAACCCCAAAAATAAAAAAAAGTGTCTACTTGCGTCTACCATTTCCACGCTGACCTTTTGACCATTAGTGGTAGACCTATTGACGGTAGACCTTTTTGGTGTAGATCTGATGATCCGCACCCTCACTCCACGCCAGCCCCAACAATAAATTACTGCCTTCAGAAACTTTATTTGGAGCACCCTTGAAACTCGTGGACCTCAGTTTGCGACCTGGTGGTAAAGATTCCCATCCTCCGAGCCCATATATCCTAGATCCCATTCTGAGACGTATAATTGGGTGATGAGACCAAAACGGGTCAAACACTTATCTGCAATCTCGTTTCACGCATCCTCGTCTTCAGTTTGTTCTTCACCTCTCCAAGAATCACGCTGGAAGATGAAGGCACTGCCATTTACTCTTACAGCTATGCGGATATATAACATCTAGGAGCCATCGTCGCTGTCACGTAGGCACTGCGCCTGAGGACTAGACTGTCGGGGAATAAAAGCAGCAGAATGTGAAGGATGAAGAGAAAAAGTTGCTTTAACTTTATTAAATTGCACCTTAATATCTTCACACCCGCGATCTGGTCTCTCTTTCTCGTTGGTTGATTAAGTAACATTTGCATGTTTTATTTTGTAGGATCTTTTCCAAGAAGACCCAGAACATATGGCCATGATCATAAACAACTGCCTACGAGAAGAAAGCAAGATCTTATCCAATGCCCACGTATATGCCAAGGTATTATGGTCACTCGGACATTATAAGAATTTCACACTATAATAACCCTATGCGTTTACTTTAATGCTTGGTTATGTTTTTCTTAGTGTAGAATATACTGTTTTCTCCCTTTTACCCAGATGACTAATCCGCATATGAACTGGGCTGTGCGCTAAGGTTACAAATCTAGGGATCTGCCGGCATCTGTGCGTCAGGAGTTGCTGAGATTGTCTGCAGTGGCCTCCAAAGTCTTACATGTAAAATGTGTCCAGTAAATAATACACAGTCGTGTGCCTACGTGAAGTTGCAAAGGTTGCAAAGATGCGCGCAGTTCTTCACCACGGGCGTAGGCGCTAGGCTTACATTGGACACATGTAACACTGATGGGTGATAGAATGATGTCATCACGTTTGCGCACCATAGAGGCGGGACAGACCACCCGGAGAAAAGGACTGGGATATGGGTAGTGGCGGCTCAAGAGGTGGGGGTGCAGCACAGTCCAAAATTCAAATAGGGGATCTGCACCAACTGTCATCCCAAAATGACACTGGCAGTTGGTGTGGCTCCCCTGTTTGCACTTTGGACTGCACCTCTGGAGCCACCACTGGGGTAAGTATAACGTGATAGGGCAAAGAAGGGACAGCTGGGACCGGTTACATTGTGCAGTGACTGTACGGTGCTTATTCTGTGGTACTGGAACGGCTAGGAACAGGTGAATGAGGGGGCCCCATGTACAACATTTCTGAGCCCAATGGGGCCCCTGGGCTATCTGTTGTACTCCACTAACTTACAATGGGCCTTATTCAGACCTGATCTCTGCTGTGCGTTTTCGCACAGCAGCCGATCAAGTCTGAACTGCGCATGCGCCGGCACCACAGTGCGCCGACACATGCCAGATAGCCGACGGCCATCTCAGCCCTGCGATCGCCTCTGCCTGTCAATCGGTTGCTGGGCGGGAGGGGGCGGGCCGTTTTAGGGGCAAGGTCTGGGCAACGCAGGCGTGCCCGGACCATGCAGGGTCACGCTGAGGCAACCCCCCCCCCCCCCCCCCCCCCCCCCAACATGTCTGAGTGCACGGCTACGATCAATTCTGAATTAGGCCCCATGTTCTGAGGCAAACTTGTGGCCTCTTCTTGTCACAGCATGGAAATACTGCCACAGTAGCTATCCTATCCTAGGACTGTCCTTCATGCACCCGATGTATGGACTGGTATAGGAGCTAAATGGTCATGTTCCTCCCTTGCAGAACCAGATGGGCAGCACGCAGACAACAGTAATGGTGGACAAGCACAGAGAGCTGGAGAAGAAAGTGACCGACATCAAGAACAGAGCTCTCGTAAGTTTCTGATACGTAGAACATAAAGTGCATTAGCTATGTTTTTAATAACTGAACCTTGAACACAGGCACAGCAGAGGTATCCCTGATATGGTGGGGGCGATGTATCAAGCCTCCGACAGTTCTTGGGGCAGTCACCTCTGCTGGCAATTGCCCTTCTTCAGGAGAAGTTGCAAAATCTGCCATGTAACCGTTCTATTCATTTTTTAATTATTATTATTTCTCTGACGTCCTAGTGGATGCTGGGAACTCTGTAAGGACCATGGGGAATAGCGGCTCCGCTGGAGACTGGGCACAAAAGAAAAGCTTTAGGACTACCTGGTGTGCACTGGCTCCTCCCCCTATGACCCTCCTCCAAGCCTCAGTTAGATTTTTGTGCCCGACCGAGCTGGGTGCAATCTAGGGGGCTCTCCTGAGCTTCTTAGAAAAAGTTAGTTTTAGGTTTTTTATTTTCAGTGAGACCTGCTGGCAACAGGCTCACTGCATCGAGGGACTAAGGGGAGAAGAAGCGAACCTGCCTGCTTGCAGCCAGCTTGGGCTTCTTAGGCTACTGGACACCATTAGCTCCAGAGGGACCGAACACAGGCCCAGCCTCGGAGTCCGGTCCCAGAGCCGCGCCGCCGTCCCCCTTACAAAGCCAGAAGCAAGAAGAGGTCCGGAAAATCGGCGGCAGAAGACATCAGTCTTCATCAAGGTAGCGCACAGCACTGCAGCTGTGGCCCATTGCTCCTCATGCACACCACACACTCCGGTCACTGATGGGTGCAGGGCGCTGGGGGGGGGGGGGGGGCGCCCTGAGCAGCAATATAAACACCTTGGCTGGCAAAAATACATCACATATAACCCCCAGGGCTATATGGATGTATATTAACCCCTGCCAGATTCCAGAAAAAAGCGGGAGAAAAGTCCGCCGAGAAGGGGGCGGAGCCTATCTCCTCAGCACACTGGCGCCATTTTCCCTCACAGCTCCGCTGGAAGGACGTCTCCCTGACTCTCCCCTGCACTACAGAAAAGGGTAAAACAAGAGAGGGGGGCACTAATTAGGCGCAGTATAATATAAACAGCAGCTATAAGGGGAAAAACACTCTGTATAGTGTTATCCCGGTATATATATATATATAGCGCTCTGGTGTGTGCTGGCATACTCTCCCTCTGTCTCCCCAAAGGGCTAGTGGGGTCCTGTCCTCTATCAGAGCATTCCCTGTGTGTGTGCTGTGTGTCGGTACGGCTGTGTCGACATGTATGAGGAGGAACATGATGTGGAGGCGGAGCAATTGCCTGTAGTGGAGATGTCACCCCCTAGGGGGTCGACACCTGAGTGGATGGGCTTATGGAAGGAATTACGTGACAGTGTCAGCTCTTTACAAAAGCAGTTTGATGACATGGGACAGCCGGCTACTCAGCTTGTGCCTGTCCAGGCGTCTCAAAGACCATCAGGGGCGCTTAAACGCCCGCTATCACAGATGGCAGATACAGACGCCGACACGGATACTGACTCCAGTGTCGACGATGAAGAGACGAATGTGACTTCCAGTAGGGCCACACGTTACATGATTGAGGCAATGAAAAATGTTTTACACATTTCTGATAGTACAAGTACCGTTAAAAAGGGGTATTATGTTTGGTGAGAAAAAATAGGATTTTGGTACTTACCAGGTAAATCCTTTTCTTTGAATCCATAGGGGGCACTGGAGTACTCTTGGGATATGGACGGCTTAGCAGAAACAAAGGCACTGAATATTTAAATTTAGAACTCTCCACCCCTCCATATCCCAGAGTACCTCAGTGTACGACCTCAGTGTTTTTTACTGAGCGAACAGGAACTATAGAGAGGTTGACAATGGAGAATTCCTATAACATAACGGACAACAACAAAGTTGACACATAACGTTACTGTCAACTAAACAGTTGACACCATAACCGATAGACCTTTATAATTTGAACCAATCGGTGAAAATGTGGTACCATAAGCTCCTCTGAGCTTAATACAACCCAGGTAAAACTGCTCTGGGTGGGCGTCCAGTGCCCCCTATGGATTCAAAGAAAAGGATTTACCTGGTAAGTACCAAAATCCTATTTTCTTTTTCATCCACTAGGGGTCACTGGAGTACTCTTGGGACGTACCAAAGCTTCCCTCGTGGGCGGGAGAGCTGTTTGACACCTGTAACAGTAGGCGGCCAAAGCTAGATGCTGATGCCGCAAACGTTTCAAAACTTGTAAACGCGCACAAACGTGTGCACTGAAGACTATGTAGCCGCGTCGTAGAAGCTCCACGACCAGCTGGTCATGACATTCCCACAGAACCTGTGGGATGAGCTATTACTGACGTAGGCGACTGTAACTTAGCCTTAAGGTAAGCCTGACGTGTAGTCAGTTTTATCCAACTGGATAATGTCTGCTGAGAAACTGGCTAACCCCAGTTGGCAGCATCATAGAGAACAAACAACGTATCCGTATTACGAACTGTAGACGTTCGGGACATATAAACGCGTAATGCGAGTACCACATTCAGAATTCTAGAATGTGCTGTCAACACAGGAAACACTATTGGTTTATTGATGTGAAAAATAAGAAATCGGAATTCGTCCGAAGTTCCGCTCTGTCATGAGGAAACCCAAATACGGTGGCTTGGAATACAAGGCACCCAAATTTGAAAACAAACCCCTTGCCGAAGCTAAGGCTAGAAGAAAAAACGTTTTCCAAGTGAGAAACTTAATCCCCATTTGTTGTAAGGGTTCAAAATATGAAAACTGTAAGAAATCTGAACCCAGCTTCAAGTCGCATGGCTCTGTAGGTGGGATAAATGGAGGCTGCACTCTGATGACACCTTGTAGAAAGGTGTGTACCGACGCAATAGAGTCAAACGTCTTTGAAAATAAATTGACAACACAGATACCTGCACCCTCAGTGTAGATAAACGCAGTTCTCCATCCCACCCCGTCTGTAAAATAACAGAATACGGGTAACTTGAAAGATGATGTCGGAAACTTCCGAGCTTCACACCAACCTATATAGGCACACCAAATTCTGTAATAATGAGCTGCCGTAACCGGCTTCCTAGCTCGTAACATGGTTGGTATAACCGATACTGTAATGCCCTCTCTCTCTTCTTAAGAGGGCGGTCTCAACAACCACCCCGTCCACCGCAGCCGCGGTACATAGGTAAATAGGGGTAAAAGAACGGTTTCTGTTGTAACAGGTTGGACGTAGTATGAGCAGGCAAGGATCGTGTGCGAGTATTCCTTGGAGATTCGAGAAGCAAGCTCTCCGAAACCCATGAGATATCACTAGTATGACTGTGACGAACTGTCTTATGATCCGTTAGAGCAGCGGAAAACGGTGGACCCAGATACACGAGGAAGTACGACCACGCGAATGTGAGAGCCTCCACCGCCACTGCCCTTGTGATCTGTCGTTCTGTACACATACTGAGCGTTTGTAATTGTGGCGAGATGCCATCATGTACATCTGAAGGTAACCCCACCTGTGGATCCACATGTGAACCACCTCTGGATTTAATGCCCAGTTTTCTGGATGAAAATCCCGACGGCTAAGATCATCTGTCTAACAGATGTCCACTCCCGGAATGAACCCCGTCGACAATATCACCTTGTGGTATTCTGGGCAATTGAGGATTCGAGCTACCTCCCGCATTGCCATGCGGCTTCTCGGTCCTCCCTGGATGTTGTGTATGCAACTCCCGTTGCGTTGTCTGACTGCACTTGGACAGACTGAAAGCGAAGCATGTAGTGCATTGTAAATTGCACGGAGTTCCAGGACATTTATAGACCGCAATCTGTCGTGATCCGTTTTAGAACCCCTGTCGCTGACCTTTTTAACTACAACTCCTCAACCTCTGAGACTCTCGCCCAGAGTATAGACACCCTCGCCCCCCTGTGGGAAACGCGAGTGAAACCCGGCAAACTAAAGCGCTTCGAAAACACATAATTGTTCCTAATAGGCGAATACACCAATGTATCGCTAGTGTGCGTGGCTTTTGCACTAATTGTACTAGATGGTATAATCTGTTCTTTCTGGTGTAGTAGGTAAATTCTTTGATTTACCGTATCTGGAATCATACCTAGGAATTGAAGTCGTTGAGACGGAATTAGATGCGATTGTTTTTGAACTTGACACTGCAACCGTGGTGTACGTTAGTAGCGCAAGTAAGAGGAACCTCTGTTGAGACAGAGCTCTTATGAGCAGATCGTCTAAGTATGGAACGATTGTCACTGCCAGGGCTCTGAGATGAGCTAACATCACACACATCACTTTGGTGAATACCCGAGGCGCTGACAAGAGGCCAAACGGTAGAGCCTGAAACGGTTAATGGTTGTGGCGTATTGCAAAACGCAAGAACCTCTGATGAGGTGACCAAACCGGAATGTGTAAGTACGCATCCTGGAGATCTAGCGCAATCATGCAATCTTGTGGCTCCAAATATGCAAATACTAACCGCAGAAATCCATTTTCAAACTGTAGTAAGTGACTTGCTGATTGAGACTGCGACGGAGCCCTCCGGCTTCTGTACCACAAACAGACGGGAATAATAACCCTGACTCTGTTGGTGTACCAGGCCTGGAAATAAAAACAGCTGAAACCAGCAGAGACTGAATGGCAACCTGCCAAAACGCCTAATTTCGTCCGACATAGGCAGTCTTGTCTTTTAACCTTTAAATAGCGGATACATCCATGAGTGGATGTCTGGAAACCCGGCAAATGTAACGTGTAAAGGCGCGCTCCCACAATTGGAAATTCGAGATGGCCTAAGAGGCCGTCAAGCCACTGGCTTGTTGACTTTAGCGCCCTGGCGTTACAAGGCGCGACTGTTTTTGTACCACAGCCTTGAAAAGACTGAAGTCTAAAGACTTTAAACGCCGGACCAAAGTATTTCCGTTTTGATACCGGAGGAGGCAATGGCTAGACTTTACCCCCGCCTTAGCCTGAATAACAAATTTAGTACCAAACAACTTCTGGCCTTGTCGTGCTGAAACTAGCGACGATAAAAAGCGAGAATTGAGGTAACAGGCGTCAGCAGAAGCTTTACAGAGATACTCAGCAGCTTCTTATTAACGATAAGTCTAACGTGATCGTCATTGTTTCCATACACAGAGCGCCCTAGTGACCCAAATGTATCTTGGGTATTTATAATGTTTGACACAGACGAATTCACCAATGGCGGATTCTCCCATTTAGATGTGGAAACGGGTAAATAGACTTAAATCTTAGTCAGATATTCTAAATAAGAAACTCATTGAAGATCTGTCGTTTATTAAATTCGACGGATTAGACGTTAGAGTCTCCTTAGTCTCTGTAAAATTGAGACATTGACTCACTGGTCATTAGCAATGTATGGTTGCCCAAACCCCACACTATCTGACTGCTGGTCTAATGTGCCCTCCTCACTCGTAGTTATCGCTGTGAGGTTTGACATAGAATTTGTCAGACTGCATTAAATGATAAGACCAGTTAAATTAACACCCTGGTACCCAAAGGGAAATTTGACCTTTGGAAAGTCTGAGACTCCTCCGTTAGAGCTGGCGGAGTAACTTCCGAGACTCCGATCTTACCACTCCTGTCGAACGGAGTCAATTTGAATTGCCAATGCTTAACATAGGATCTGGGAATGAACCGGCTTCCGGAGTGGAAACCTACAACGCAACTGAATCTGTGGTAGATTTATGTACAGACATTGTAGTAAACCTTGTTTTTAGTCTGTGTTGGAGCCTTACTCCTTATACACACAGACAACACAATAGCCAAAGGCCAGACACTTGCACAACCCAGTAAAGTCTTTACTTAAGGTGTGTAATATATATATATATATATATATATATATATATATATATATATATATTTATGTCGAAATACAGTTCACATGGCTAGCCTATGTGAAACCTGAACCAAAATTCCCACTAACACCCCTGCGCCTCCGTGTGGAGTAGAGATGTATGGCAGGAATGTTCTGGAATTACAAACTGGAAGAAACAGGAAACATGATTAAAATGGCCCCCATGCCATGCTTACACTGAAAATCACAGGACAGGTTACAATACCTGCTGCAGTGTTAATATAGGCTCCATAGCCTATTATACAGTGATAATCACTGTCTAGTAAACAGTAATAAACACATGCATGTTACAATACATGCCTTCAGTGTTAATATAGGCTCAATAGCCTATTATACCCTGCATAATCACAGGCAGGTCACAATCCAGTTAATATAAACACTGCCTGCAGTTAATTTTGTTTTAACATTCCTATAGATATGGCAGCCTGCTATTTCCCCTTGCAGCCGCGCTGTAATCAGCCAGGTCCCCCCCCCCTCTCTGTACTCCCTGTAGCTCTGTGTTAGCGGTGAGCCGGGAAGCTCATTGCAGGGAGGCGAGAGACACATTCAAAGTAGCGGAGGGCGGCTGGCCGGGGCGCGTAGCTGTCGCTAGCCGAGCTGCGGCGGGTCTCCCCCTCTGGGCGCTGCACTTTCCATACAGCGCTGACGGAGCGCCTGGCGGCAGACGGAGCGCTGGACGGAGCGGCTGGGCTAAGTGGCAGTGAGCGGTAGTGAGCAGGCGCACCCAACGGACCCCACACAGTGGGGCGGCAGCCTGCGCTGACCGCCCTGTTTCCCCAGCATACCTTTTGTAGGAGGTCTGCGACGGGCTTCTAAGCTCAGAGCTCTCCGGTCATAGCTGCGACGGGGCTTCTATCTGTAAGCTCCGTCCAGCTGTTTGATCACTTCTTCATGGCTGTGACGGGGCTTCTTTCTGTAAGCTCCGTCCAGCTCTTCTGCCATCTAATCACTCCTTCATGGCTGCGACGGAGCTTCTATTTGTAAGCTCCGTCCAGCTGTTGCAGGAGCAGTGGGCTGCCTGTGGCTGTGAGGGTGCTCTTTGTGAGGACCGACACGCCATGCGCTGCCCGTGCAGCGGCACTATCCCGGACCCATGTTTTTCAGAAACTGGGAAGGGAAGTGCTAAGTGTAAAAAGTAAAAAGTAAAAATGAAAAATTTATAAAAACTTCCACCAAGTGTGGGAAGTTCCCACAAGCCTTGTTATTGCTGTGAGCACGGAAAAAACACTGAGGTCGTACACTGAGGTACTCTCGGATATGGAGGGGTGGAGAGTTCTAAATTTAAATATTCAGTGCCTTTGTTTCTGCTAAGCCGTCCATATCCCAAGAGTACTCCAGTGACCCCTAGTGAATGAAAAAGAAAACTACCTGTAGTTTTTCCTGCATCTGAGGAATTATATGAAGTGTGTGATGAAGCGTGGGTTTCTCCCGATAAAAAACTGATAATTCCTAAAAGGTTATTGGCATCATACCCTTTCCCGCCAGAGGAAAGGGCACGTTGGGAAACACCCCCTAGGGTGGACAAAGCGCTCACACGCTTGTCTAAACAGGTGGCACTGCCGTCTCCTGATACGGCCGCCCTTAAGGAACCTGCTGACAGAAAGCAGGAGAATATCCTAAAATGTATATACACTCACACGGGTGTTATACTGCGACCAGCAATCGCCTCAGCCTGGATGTGCAGTGCTGGGGTGGCTTGGTCGGATTCCCTGACTGAAAATATTGATACCCTGGATAGGGACAGTATATTACTGACTATAGAGCATTTAAAAGATGCATTTTTATATATGCGTGATGCACAGAGGGATATTTGCCGACTGGCATCAAGAGTAAGTGCGCTGTCCATATCCGCCAGAAGAGGGTTATGGACGCAGCAGTGGTCAGGTGATGCTGATTCCAAAAGGCATATGGAAGTATTGCCTTATAAAGGGGAGGAGTTATTTGGGGTAGGTCTATCAGACCTGGTGTCCACGGCAACCGCTGGGAAATCCACATTTTTACCCCAGGTAGCCTCTCAACATAAGAAGACGCCGTATTATCAGGCGCAGTCCTTTCGGCCCCATAAGGGCAAGCGGGCAAAAGGCTCCTCATTTCTGCCCCGGGGCAGAGGGAGAGGAAAAAGGCTGCAGCAAACAGCCGGTTCCCAGGAACAGAAGTCCTCTCCCGCTTCTGCCAAGTCCTCAGCATGACGCTGGGGCTCTACAGGCGGACTCAGGCACGGTGGGGGCCCGTCTCAAGAATTTCAGCGCACAGTGGGCTCACTCACAAGTGGACCCCTGGATCCTTCAGGTAGTATCTCAGGGGTACAAATTGGAATTCGAGACGTCTCCCCCTCGCCGTTTCCTAAAGTCTGCCTTACCGACGTCTCCCTCCGACAGGGAGGCGGTATTGGAAGCCATTCACAAGCTGTATTCCCAGCAGGTGATAATCAAGGTACCCCTCCTGCAACAGGGAAAGGGGTATTATTCCACGCTGTTTGTGGTACCGAAGCCGGACGGCTCGGTGAGACCTATTTTAAATCTAAAATCTTTGAACACTTACATACAGAGGTTCAAATTCAAGATGGAATCACTCAGAGCGGTGATCGCGAACCTGGAAGAAGGGGATTATATGGTGTCTCTGGACATCAAGGATGCTTACCTCCATGTCCCAATTTACCCTTCTCACCAAGGGTACCTCAGGTTTGTGGTACAGAACTGCCACTATCAGTTTCAGACGCTGCCGTTTGGATTGTCCACGGCACCCCGGGTCTTTACCAAAGTAATGACCGGAATGATGATACTTCTTCGAAGGAAAGGAGTTTTAATTATCCCTTACTTGGACGATCTCCTGATAAGGGCAAGATCCAGGGAACAGTTGGTAGTCGGAGTAGCACTATCTCAAGTAGTGCTGCGGCAGCACGGTTGGATTCTCTATATCCCAAAATCGCAGCTGATCCCGACGACACGTCTTCTATTCCTAGGGATGATCCTGGACACGGTCCAGAAAAAGGTGTTTCTCCCAGAAGAGAAAGCCAGGGAGTTATCCGAGCTAGTCAGAAACCTCTTAAAACCAGGCCAAGTATCAGTGCATCAATGCACAAGGGTCCTGGGAAAAATGGTGGCTTCCTACGAAGCAATCCCATTCGGCAGATTCCACGCAAGAACATTCCAGTGGGACCTGCTGGACAAATGGTCCGGATCGCATCTTCAGATGCATCAGCGGATAACCCTGTCCCCAAGGACAAGGGTGTCTCTCCTGTGGTGGTTGCAGAGTGCTCATCTTCTAGAGGGCCGCAGATTCGGCATTCAGGACTGGGTCCTGGTGACCACAGATGCCAGCCTGCGAGGCTGGGGAGCAGTCACACAGGGAAAAAATTTCCAGGGCTTGTGGTCAAGCCTGGAGACATCACTTCACATAAATATCCTGGAGCTAAGGGCCATTTACAATGCTCTAAGCCAAGCAAGGCCTCTGCTTCAAGGTCAGCCGGTGCTGATCCAGTCGGACAACATCACGGCAGTCGCCCACGTAAACAGACAGGGCGGCACAAGAAACAGGAGGGCAATGGCAGAAGCTGCAAGGATTCTTCGCTGGGCGGAAATTCATGTGATAGCACTGTCAGCAGTGTTCATTCCGGGAGTGGACAACTGGGAAGCAGACTTCCTCAGCAGGCACGACCTCCACCCGGGAGAGTGGGGACTTCACCCAGAAGTCTTCCACATGATTGTAAACCGTTGGGAAAAACCAAAGGTGGACATGATGGCGTCCCGCCTCAACAAAAAACTGGACAGGTATTGCGCCAGGTCAAGGGACCCTCAAGCAATAGCTGTGGACGCTCTGGTAACACCGTGGGTGTACCAGTCAGTGTATGTGTTCCCTCCTCTGCCTCTCATACCCAAGGTGCTGAGAATTATACGGCGGGGAGGAGTAAGAACTATTCTCGTTGCTCCGGATTGGCCAAGAAGGACTTGGTACCCGGAACTTCAAGAAATGCTCACAGAGGACCCGTGGCCTTTACCTCTGAGAAGGGACCTGCTCCAGCAGGGACCCTGTCTGTTCCAAGACTTACCGCGGCTGCGTTTGACGGCATGGCGGTTGAACGCCGGATCCTAAACGAAAAAGGCATTCCAGACGAAGTCATCCCTACTTTGATAAAAGCAGAAAGGATGTAACCGCAAAGCATTATCACCGCATCTGGCGGAAATATGTTGCGTGGTGCGAGGCCAAAAAGGCCCCGACGGAGGAATTTCAACTGGGTCGATTCCTGCATTTCCTGCAAGCAGGAGTGTCTATGGGCCTAAAATTAGGATCCATTAAGGTCCAGATTTCGGCCCTGTCGATTTTCTTTCAAAGAGAACTGGCTTCAGTGCCTGAAGTCCAGACGTTTGTTAAGGGAGTGCTACATATACAGCCTCCTTTTGTGCCTCCAGTGGCACCCTGGGATCTGAATGTTGTTTTGGGTTTCCTAAAATCACATTGGTTTGAACCACTCAACACTGTGGACTTAAAATATCTCACATGGAAAGTGGTCATGCTGTTGGCCCTGGCTTCGGCCAGGCGTGTGTCAGATTTGGCGGCTTTATCCTGTAAAAGCCCTTACCTGATTTTTCATACGGACAGGGCAGAATTGAGGACTCGTCCTCAATTTCTCCCTAAGGTGGTTTCAGCGTTTCACCTGAACCAGCCTATTGTGGTACCTGCGGCTACTAGGGACTTGGAGGACTCCAAGTTGCTGGACGTAGTCAGGGCCCTGAAAATATATGTTTCCAGGACGGCTGGAGTCAGAAAATCTGACTCGCTGTTTATCCTGTACGCACCCAACAAGCTGGGTGCTCCTGCTTCTAAGCAGACTATTGCTCGCTGGATTTGTAGTACAATTCAGCTTGCACATTCGGTGGCAGGCCTGCCACAGCCAAAATCTGTAAAAGCCCATTCCACGAGGAAGGTGGGCTCATCTTGGGCGGCTGCCCGAGGGGTCTCGGCTTTACAACTTTGCCGAGCAGCTACTTGGTCAGGGGCAAACATGTTTGCTAAATTCTACAAATTTGATACCCTGGCTGAGGAGGACCTTGAGTTCTCTCATTCTGTGCTGCAGAGTCATCCGCACTCTCCCGCCCGTTTGGGAGCTTTGGTATAATCCCCATGGTCCTTACGGAGTTCCCAGCATTTACTAGGACGTCAGAGAAAATAAGAATTTACTTACCGATAATTCTATTTCTCGTAGTCCGTAGTGGATGCTGGGCGCCCATCCCAAGTGTGGATTATCTGCAATACTTGTACATAGTTATTGTTAACAAATCGGGTTATTGTTGTTGTGAGCCATCTATCCAGAGGCTGCTCTGTTATCATGCTGTTAACTGGGTTCAGATCACAAGTTGTACGGTGTGATTGGTGTGGCTGGTATGAGTCTTACCCGGGATTCATAAATCCTTCCTTATTGTGTACGCTCGTCCGGGCACAGTATCCTAACTGAGGCTTGGAGGAGGGTCATAGGGGGAGGAGCCAGTGCACACCAGGTAGTCCTAAAGCTTTTCTTTTGTGCCCAGTCTCCTGCGGAGCCGCTATTCCCCATGGTCCTTACGGAGTTCCCAGCATCCACTACGGACTACGAGAAATAGAATTATCGGTAAGTAAATTCTTATTTTATTTTGTACTGTGTAACCGTTGTACTGAAGCAGTGATTAATGTATTCTGTATGTCTGTGTAACGCTGCTTAAAAATGTGAAAATTTGTCGTAGGAGGTGGAACAGGATGTTAAAAACCTTGAGGACCTTCAAGATGAATATGACTTCAAATGCAAAACTATACAAAGCAGAGGTAAGGTGCTGGCTGGTGACAACAACACTTTCTCTATATAAGAGACCTCCATGGGATGATTTCAGTCATCGGCGGGTAGAGGGGTCTTCATCAGTGAAAGTTTTAGGAACCTTCTCCAGCATTCACCATTATCTTATACAGTCACCAAGACCAGTGAGTAATGATAGTAAGTAACCCTTTTGTGTGGTTTGGAGTAACTATGGGGGTAATTCAGACCTGATCGTTCGCTAGTGTTTTTTTGCAGTGCTACAATCAGGTCAGAACTGCGCATGCGTATGCACCGCAATGCGCAGGCGCGTCGCACAGGTACAAAGCGGAACGTTGCTGTGCGATGTGTTTTACGAAGAATCTATTCACACAGCCGATCGCAAGGAGATTGACAGGAAGAAGGCTCTTGTGGGTGGCAACTGACCGTTTTCTGGGAGTGGTTGGAAAAACGCAGGGGTGTCCAAGCGTTTGCAGGGTGGGTGTCTGACGTCAATTCCGGCCCCGGACAGGCTGAAGTGATCGCAGCGGCTGAGTAAGTTCAGGGCAACTCAGAAATTGCACAAAGTTTTTTTGTACCGCTTGGCTGCACATGCGATCGCATACTTGCACAGCTAAAATACACTCCCCGGTGGGCGGCGACTGTGCGAACGCAGGACTGAAAAAAACTGCGATCAGGTCTGAATTACCCCCCTATAGCCATCATTATAGGTAACGTAAAGCAGCTGTTGTTTAATAAAAAATCCTTGCTCAGGACACGCGGACACTCTCTCAGACTAGAAGAAAGGAAGTTTAATACCATACGAAGGAAAGGGTTCTTTACAGTAAGGGCAGTAAGGTTTTGGAATTCTCTGCCAGAGATGGTAGTAATGGTGGTCGATAAGTTTAAAAACGGATTAGATAAATTCCTAACTGAAAGAAATATCCAAGGGTACAGCATTTAAGATACTGTAGTTTAAATTAGAAAAAACATGAATTATAGTGGCTGTAAGACTAATAAACATAACTTCATCCGGGTCATTATAGTAAACTATAGTTATATTCAGATTATCGTAAGGCTTACATTACAGGTTGTACACAATGGACTTTTTGTCTTTTTTTAACCTCAGCTACTATGTTACTACTATGTTAGCTGCTGCAGCGCTGTATGCTAGTCAGCTTTGTGGGTGGATCTTACGTATTTCCGCGCGGCGCATGTTACGGAGCTTAGCGCATGCGACTACGGTCAGTTGGGAGTCACCGCAACTAAGACGCATCTCCACTTCCAGCTGACGGGACGTACCTGGATGACAGCGGGGTGTGTGCACGTTGGCCACGTGGACTGGAATGTGTGGTGGGAATGGAGCAGCAGAAGTGCGTCTCCTCTCAGGCGGGTCTCTTGCATCAGCTGTAGGGTGTACGGGTACAAGTGCGCACTGATTATGGCTAGAAAGCCAAGCACATCGACAGTTGCGGTCACATAAATGCGTACAACTCTGGATGCAAGGCAATTTCTGCATGGGGTTCCGTGCAGCATTGTGGGTGCAATTGTAGGACCCCTGGGCAGTGGTAGGAATACGTATGCCTGGACAGATCTAGCCAATGAATAATGATCGTAAGTAACCCTTTTGTGTAGTTAGGAGTAACTATGCTCAGACAGCGGTGGTGGCACTTGTCTAATGGCTACAACTGCTTGGCGCGAATTACTGTCTACCGCACGGCTTCAGGACCAGAGGCCGGAGCCTGAGCTGGCAGTGTCACTTACATGATCTTTATGCTCTGCTGCCGTGACTGTGGCGGCTAAGGGTTGTTCAGAAGGGGGGCGGGGGGGGGGGGGGGGGGGAAACTGTTGGGACGAGGGCTGCCTGATTACTAAGTGTGCCGCTATTGGACAATGCTAGTAAATCAGACTGTAATCTCTGCCGCCCTGTAATCTGCGTTTCATCTGTGTTCGCTCTACAGAAAACGAGCACAGTCTAATGGCACAAACTGAGCTGAAACAGGAAAAATTGCTTCTTACCAACATGTCCATCACAGTCACCATTAAACGAAAGGTATTTCTGTGTTGATGCATTATTGTGTCATTAGATTTCAGAATGTGCATTGAGTGGAATATTTGCTTTGATAAATGATAATCTCATTTGCATCTCTCTCTCAAACTCAAATCCTGTGCTCTATGGAATGCCAGAAGTGTGTGTAACTATATGGTCCCCAGCCATGACCTTTTCATCTCCAGCTCCCTGCATCTCCTGGGCATCCCAGAAACTTGGATTACTCTCTGACACCACTTCTCCTGCTGCTCTCTCTGCTGGGGGCCTCACATTCTCACACACACCCCGAACCGGGGGTCGCCAGGTTTGGATACTTTTACCCTCTAGCTACTTCTACCAACTCATCTCCCCAGAACCATCCCTTACATTCTCTACATTTGAGATCCATGCTATACACCTCTTCCAACCGGTCCATCTACGAGTAGCTGTCATTTACCGCCCCCATGGCATGCCCTCCAAATTCCTTGACAACTTTGCTTCCTGGCTTCCTCACTTCCTCTCTTCCGACATTCCCTCTATTATCTTAGGCGACTTCAACATCCCAATTGATATCCCCACAAAATCATCTGCCTCTAAACTCCTTAACCTTACTTCTTCTCTTGGTCTCTCCCAGTGGACCTCCTCACCCTCCCATGTGAATGGGAGCTCACTGGATCTGGTCTTCACTCACCGCTGTAATATTTCTGATTTCTCCAACTCCCCTCTTCCCCGTTCCAACCACCACCTGCTCTCCTTTAACTTGTCTCTCTCTGCTTCCCCATCTCTACCTCCTAAGGCTACCATCACTAAGTGTAACATTGAGGCTATTGACACCTTGGTGGTCATTCCGAGTTGTTTGCTCGCTGCCGTTTTTAGCAGAATTGCGATCAGGCTAAAAACCGCCATTTCTGCGCATGCGTATGGGCCGCAGGGCGCACGCGCTAAGTACTTTCACACAAAACTATGTAATTTTACACAGGGCCGAGCGACGCTTTTCAGTCGCTCTGCTGAGTGATTGACGGGAAGTGGGTGTTTCTGGGTGGTAACTGAGCGTTTTCCGGGAGTGTGCTAAAAAAACGCAGGCGTGCCAGACGAAAACGCAGGAGTGGCTGGGGAAACGGGGGAGTGGCTTGCCGAACGCAGGGCATGTTTGTGACGTCAAACCAGGAACCAAACAGTCTGCAGTGATCGCACTCTAGGAGTAGGTCTGGAGCTACTCAGAAACTGCAGGGAAAATTTTAATAGCAGAACTGCTAACCTTTCGTTAGCAATTCTGCTAAGCTAAGATACACTCCCAGAGGGCGGCGGTTTAGCGTGTGCAAAGCTGCTAAAAGCAGCTAGCGAGCGAACAACTCGGAATGAGGGCCCTTATCCCTATCCTCCCTGTCCAACTCACTTCTCTCTCTCTCATGTACTGAACAAGCCACTTCCCTATACAATGCCTCCCTTAATTCTGCTCTTGACTCTGTCGCCCCACCAACCACTGTTCACCCTCGCCGATCGACACCTTAAACCTTGCACACCAAACGCACCAGATATCTGCCATGTACTGCCGAGTGGCAATAGAGGAAATCACGTTCTAAAGCAAACTTCCTCCATTTCAATCTTATCTTTTCATCCTTCAGTGCTGCCCTTTCCCCCGCTAAACAATCATACTTTCTCTGACGTCCTAGTGGATGCTGGGAACTCCGTAAGGACCATGGGGAATAGCGGCTCCGCAGGAGACTGGGCACAAAAGTAAAGCTTTAGGACTACCTGGTGTGCACTGGCTCCTCCCCCTATGACCCTCCTCCAAGCCTCAGTTAGATTTTTGTGCCCGACCGAGCAGGGTGCAATCTAGGGGGCTCTCCTGAGCTTCTTAGAAAAAGTTAGTTTTAGGTTTCTTATTTTCAGTGAGACCTGCTGGCAACAGGCTCACTGCATCGAGGGACTAAGGGGAGAATAAGCGAACCTGCCTGCTTGCAGCCAGCTTGGGCTTCTTAGGCTACTGGACACCATTAGCTCCAGAGGGACCGAACACAGGCCCAGCCTCGGAGTCCGGTCCCAGAGCCGCGCCGCCGGCCCCCTTACAGAGCCAGAAGCAAGAAGAGGTCCGGAAAATCGGTGGCAGAAGACATCAGTCTTCAACAAGGTAGCGCACAGCACTGCAGCTGTGCGCCATTGCTCCTCAGGCACACTTCACACTCCGGTCACTGAGGGTGCAGGGCGCTAGGGGGGGGCGCCCTGAGCAGCAATAAAAACACCTTGGCTGGCGAAAATACATCACATATAACCCCCAGGGCTATATGGATGTATTTTAACCCCTGCCAGAATACAGCAAAACGCGGGAGAAAAGTCCGCCGAGAAGGGTGCGGAGCCTATCTCCTCAGCACACAGGCGCCATTTTCCCTCACAGCTCCGCTGGAAGGACGTCTCCCTGACTCTCCCCTGCAGTCCTGCACTACAGAAAAGGGTAAAAAAGAGAGGGGGTGCACTAATTTGGCGCAGTTTGATAATATCAGCAGCTATAAGGGGAAAACACATTTTCTCTATCGTCCTAGTGGATGCTGGGGTTCCTGAAAGGACCATGGGGAATAGCGGCTCCGCAGGAGACAGGGCACAAAAAGTAAAGCTTTCCGATCAGGTGGTGTGCACTGGCTCCTCCCCCTATGACCCTCCTCCAAGCCTTAGTTAGATTTTTGTGCCCGGCCGAGAAGGGTGCAATCTAGGTGGCTCTCCTAAAGAGCTGCTTAGAGAAAGTTTAGCTTAGGTTTTTTATTTTACAGTGAGTCCTGCTGGCAACAGGATCACTGCAACGAGGGACTTAGGGGAGAAGAAGTGAACTCACCTGCGTGCAGGATGGATTGGCTTCTTGGCTACTGGACATCAGCTCCAGAGGGACGATCACAGGTACAGCCTGGATGGTCACCGGAGCCTCGCCGCCGGCCCCCTTGCAGATGCTGAAACATGAAGAGGTCCAGAATCGGCGGCAGAAGACTCCTCAGTCTTCTAAAGGTAGCGCACAGCACTGCAGCTGTGCGCCATTTTCCTCTCAGCACACTTCACACGGCAGTCACTGAGGGTGCAGGGCGCTGGGAGGGGAGCGCCCTGGGAGGCAAATGAAAACCTATTTGGCTAAAAAATACCTCACATATAGCCTCCGGGGGCTATATGGAGATATTTAACCCCTGCCAGAATACACTAAAGAGCGGGAGACGAGCCCGCCGGAAAAGGGGCGGGGCCTATCTCCTCAGCACACAGCGCCATTTTCCTTACACAGCTCCGCTGGTCAGGACGGCTCCCAGGTCTCTCCCCTGCACTGCACTACAGAAACAGGGTAAAACAAGAGAGGGGGGGCAAAATAGTGGCAAAAATTATATTATAAAAGCAGCTATACAGGGAGCACTTATTATAAGGCTATCCCTGTCATATATAGCGCTTTTGGTGTGTGCTGGCAAACTCTCCCTCTGTCTCCCCAAAGGGCTAGTGGGGTCCTGTCTTCGTTAAGAGCATTCCCTGTGTGTCTGCTGTGTGTCGGTACGTGTGTGTCGACATGTATGAGGACGATATTGGTGTGGAGGCGGAGCAATTGCCAAATATGGGGATGTCACCTCCTAGGGGGTCGACACCAGAATGGATGCCTTTATTTATGGAATTACGGGATAGTGTCAACACGCTAAAGCAGTCGTTTGACGACATGAGACGGCCGGACAATCAGTTAGTGCCTGTCCAGGCGCCTCAAACACCGTCAGGGGCTGTAAAACGCCCTTTGCCTCAGTCGGTCGACACAGACCCAGACACAGGCACTGATTCCAGTGGCGACGGTGACGAATCAACCGTATTTTCCAGTAGGGCCACACGTTATATGATTTTGGCAATGAAGGAGGCGTTACATTTAGCTGATACTACAGGTACCACTAAACAGGGTATTATGTGGGGTGTGAAAAAACTACCTATAGTTTTTCCTGAATCAGAAGAACTAAATGATGTATGTGATGAAGCGTGGGTTGCCCCCGATAAAAAGATGCTAATTTCAAAGAAGTTATTAGCTTTATACCCTTTCCCGTCAGAGGTTAGGGCGCGCTGGGAAACACCTCCTAGGGTGGACAAGGCGCTCACACGCTTATCTAAACAAGTGGCGTTACCCTCTCCTGAGACGGCCGCACTTAAAGATCCAGCAGATAGGAGGATGGAAAATATCCAAAAAAGTATATACACACATACAGGTGTTATAATACGACCAGCTATAGCGACAGCCTGGATGTGCAGTGCTGGAGTAGCTTGGTCAGAGTCCCTGATTGAAAATATTGATACCCTGGATAGGGACAATGTTTTACTGTCTTTAGAGCAAATAAAGGATGCATTTCTTTATATGCGTGATGCACAGAGGGATATCTGCACACTGGCATCACGGGTAAGTGCTATGTCCATTTCGGCCAGAAGAAGTTTATGGACGCGACAGTGGTCAGGCGATGCGGACTCAAAACGGCATATGGAAGTTTTGCCGTATAAAGGGGAGGAGTTATTTGGAGTCGGTCTATCAGATTTGGTGGCCACGGCTACAGCCGGGAAATCCACCTTTTTACCTCAAGCTACTCCCCAACAGAAAAAGACACCGACTTTTCAACCGCAGCCCTTTCGTTCCTTTAAAAACAAGAGAGCAAAGGGATATTCATATCTGCCACGAGGCAGAGGAAGGGGGAAGAGACACCAACAGGCAGCTCCTTCCCAGGAACAGAAGCCCTCCCCCGCTTCTACAAAAGCCTCAGCATGACGCTGGGGCTTCTCAAGCGGACTCGGGGGCGGTGGGCGGTCGTCTCAAGAATTTCAGCGCGCAGTGGGCTCACTCGCAGGTAGATCCCTGGATCCTGCAGATAATATCTCAGGGGTACAGGTTGGAACTAGAGACAGATCCGCCTCGCCGTTTCCTGAAGTCTGCTTTACCAACGTCCCCCTCAGAAAGGGAGACGGTTTTGGAAGCCATTCACAAGCTGTACTCTCAGCAGGTGATAGTCAAGGTACCTCTTCTACAACAGGGAAAGGGGTATTATTCCACTCTATTTGTGGTACCGAAGCCGGACGGCTCGGTAAGACCTATTCTAAATCTGAAGTCCTTGAACCTGTACATAAAGAAGTTCAAGTTCAAAATGGAGTCACTCAGAGCAGTGATAGCGAACCTGGAAGAAGGGGACTTTATGGTGTCCTTGGACATCAAGGATGCGTACCTCCACGTTCCAATTTACCCCTCACACCAGGGGTACCTCAGGTTCGTTGTACAAAACTGTCACTATCAGTTTCAGACGCTGCCGTTCGGATTGTCCACGGCACCTCGGGTCTTTACAAAGGTAATGGCCGAGATGATGATTCTTCTTCGAAGAAAAGGCGTATTAATTATCCCATACTTGGACGATCTCCTAATAAGGGCAAGGTCCAGAGAACAGCTAGAGAGGGGATTAGCACTGTCTCAAGAAGTGCTAAAACAGCACGGCTGGATTCTGAATATTCCAAAATCCCAGTTAATGCCGACAACTCGTCTGCTGTTCCTAGGGATGATTCTGGACACGGTTCAGAAAAAGGTTTTTCTCCCGGAGGAAAAAGCCAAGGAGTTATCCGAGCTTGTCAGGAACCTCCTAAAACCAGGAAAGGTGTCTGTACATCAATGCACAAGAGTCCTGGGAAAAATGGTGGCTTCTTACGAAGCAATTCCATTCGGCAGATTCCATGCACGAATTTTCCAGAGGGATCTGTTGGACAAATGGTCAGGGTCGCATCTTCAGATGCACCAGCGGATAACCCTGTCTCCAAGGACAAGGGTATCTCTTCTGTGGTGGTTGCAGAGTGCTCATCTATTGGAGGGCCGCAGATTCGGCATACAGGATTGGATCCTGGTGACCACGGACGCCAGCCTGAGAGGCTGGGGAGCAGTCACACAAGGAAGAAACTTCCAGGGAGTGTGGACGAGCCTGGAAACGTCTCTTCACATAAACATTCTGGAACTAAGAGCAATCTACAATGCTCTAAGCCAGGCAGAACCTCTGCTTCAAGGAAAACCGGTGTTGATCCAGTCGGACAACATCACGGCAGTCGCCCATGTAAACAGACAGGGCGGCACAAGAAGCAGGAGTGCAATGGCAGAAGCTGCAAGGATTCTTCGCTGGGCAGAGAATCATGTGATAGCACTGTCAGCAGTGTTCATCCCGGGAGTGGACAACTGGGAAGCAGACTTCCTCAGCAGACACGACCTTCACCCGGGAGAGTGGGGACTTCATCCGGAAGTCTTCCACATGCTGGTAACCCGTTGGGAAAGACCAATGGTGGACATGATGGCGTCTCGCCTCAACAAAAAACTGGACAGGTATTGCGCCAGGTCAAGAGATCCGCAGGCAATAGCTGTGGACGCGCTGGTAACGCCTTGGGTGTACCAGTCGGTGTATGTGTTTCCTCCTCTGCCTCTCATACCAAAAGTATTGAGAATTATACGGCAAAGAGGCGTAAGAACGATACTAGTGGTTCCGGATTGGCCAAGAAGGACTTGGTACCCGGAACTTCAAGAGATGATCACGGAAGATCCGTGGCCTCTACCTCTAAGGAGGGACTTGCTTCAGCAGGGTCCCTGTCTGTTTCAAGACTTACCGCGGCTGCGTTTGACGGCATGGCGGTTGAACGCCGGATCCTAAAGGAAAAAGGCATGCCGGAAGAAGTCATTCCTACTTTGATTAAAGCAAGGAAGGAAGTAACCGTGCAACACTATCACCGCATTTGGCGAAGATATGTTGCGTGGTGCGAGGATCGGAGTGCTCCGACGGAGGAATTTCAACTGGGTCGATTCCTACATTTCCTGCAATCAGGATTGTCTATGGGTCTCAAATTGGGATCTATTAAGGTTCAAATTTCGGCCCTGTCGATTTTCTTTCAAAAAGAATTGGCTTCAGTTCCTGAAGTCCAGACTTTTGTTAAGGGAGTGCTGCATATACAGCCTCCTGTGGTGCCTCCAGTGGCACCGTGGGATCTCAATGTGGTTTTGGAATTTCTAAAATCTCATTGGTTTGAACCACTAAAAAAGGTGGATTTAAAATATCTCACATGGAAAGTGACCATGTTACTAGCCCTGGCTTCGGCCAGGAGAGTGTCAGAACTGGCAGCTTTATCTTACAAAAGCCCATATCTGATTTTCCATTCGGACAGGGCAGAACTGCGGACTCGTCCGCATTTTCTCCCTAAGGTGGTGTCAGCATTTCATCTGAACCAGCCTATTGTAGTGCCTGCGGCTACAAGTGACTTGGAGGACTCCAAGTTACTGGACGTTGTCAGAGCATTAAAAATATATATTGCAAGGACAGCTGGAGTCAGAAAATCTGACTCGTTGTTTATATTGTATGCACCCAACAAGATGGGTGCTCCTGCGTCTAAGCAGACGATTGCTCGTTGGATCTGTAGCACAATCCAACTTGCACATTCTGTGGCAGGCCTGCCACAGCCTAAATCTGTAAAGGCCCACTCCACAAGGAAGGTGGGCTCATCTTGGGCGGCTGCCCGAGGGGTCTCGGCATTACAACTTTGCCGAGCAGCTACGTGGTCAGGGGAGAACACGTTTGTAAAATTTTACAAATTTGATACTCTGGCTAAGGAGGACCTGGAGTTCTCTCATTCGGTGCTACAGAGTCATCCGCACTCTCCCGCCCGTTTGGGAGCTTTGGTATAATCCCCATGGTCCTTTCAGGAACCCCAGCATCCACTAGGACGATAGAGAAAATAAGAATTTACTTACCGATAATTCTATTTCTCGGAGTCCGTAGTGGATGCTGGGCGCCCATCCCAAGTGCGGATTATCTGCAATAATTGTACATAGTTATTGTTAACTAATTCGGGTTATTGTTAAGAAGCCATCTTTCAGAGGCTCCTCTGTTATCATACTGTTAACTGGGTTTGATCACAAGTTGTACGGTGTGATTGGTGTGGCTGGTATGAGTCTTACCCGGGATTCAAAATTCCTCCCTTATTGTGTACGCTCGTCCGGGCACAGTACCTAACTGAGGCTTGGAGGAGGGTCATAGGGGGAGGAGCCAGTGCACACCACCTGATCGGAAAGCTTTACTTTTTGTGCCCTGTCTCCTGCGGAGCCGCTATTCCCCATGGTCCTTTCAGGAACCCCAGCATCCACTACGGACTCCGAGAAATAGAATTATCGGTAAGTAAATTCTTATTATATAGTGGTATCCCTATATATATACCCTATATATATATATATATAACGCTCTGGTGTGTGCTGGCATACTCTCCCTCTGTCTCCCCAAAGGGCTAGTGGGGTCCTGTCCTCTATCAGAGCATTCCCTGTGTGTGTGCTGTGTGTCGGTACGATTGTGTCGACATGTTTGAGGAGGAAAATTATGTGGAGGCGGAGCAATTGCCTGTAATAGAGATGTTACCTCCTAGGGAGTCGACACCTGAGTGGATGGGCTTATGGAAGGACTTACGTGACAGTGTCAGCTCTTTACAAAAGACGGTTGATGACATGAGGCAGCCGGCTACTCAGCTTGTGCCTGTCCAGGCGTCTCAAAGGCCATCAGGGGCTCTAAAACGCCCGTTACCTCAGATGGCAGACACAGATGCCGAAACGGATACTGACTCCAGTGTCGACGATGAAGAGACGAATGTGACTTCCAGTAGGGCCACACGTTACATGATTGAGGCAATGAAAAATGTTTTACATATTTCTGATAATACAAGTACCACTAAAAAGGGTATTATGTTTGGTGAGAAAAAACTGCCTGTAGTTTTTCCTGCATCTGAGGAATTAAATGAAGTGTGTGATGAAGCGTGGGTTTCCCCCGATAAAAAACTGATAATTCCTAAAAGGTTATTGGCATCATACCCTTTCCCGCCAGAGGATAGGGCACGTTGGGAAACACCCCCTAGGGTGGATAAAGCGCTCACACGCTTGTCTAAACAGGTGGCACTACCCTCTCCTGAGACGGCCGCCCTTAAGGAACCTGCTGACAGAAAGCAGGAGAATATCCTAAAATGTATATACACTCACACGGGAGTTATACTGCGACCAGCAATCGCCTCAGCCTGGATGTGCAGTGCTGGGGTGGCTTGGTCGGATTCCCTGACTGACAATATTGATACCCTAGACAGGGACAGTATATTACTGACTATAGAGCATTTAAAAGATGCACTTCTATATATGCGTGATGCACAGAGGGATATCTGCCGTCTGGCATCAAGAGTTAGTGCGCTGTCCATTTCTGCCAGAAGAGGGTTATGGACGCGGCAGTGGTCAGGTGATGCGGATTCCAAAAGGCATATGGAAGTATTGCCTTATAAAGGGGAGGAGTTATTTGGGGTAGGTCTATCAGACCTGGTAGCCACGGCAACTGCTGGGAAATCCACATTTTTACCCCAGGTAGCCTCTCAACATAAGAAGACTCCGTATTATCAGGCGCAATCCTTTTGGCCCCATAAGGGCAAGCGAGCAAAAGGCTCCTCATTTCTGCCCCGTGGCAGGGGGAGAGGGAAAAGGCTGCAGCAAACAGCCAGTTCCCAGGAACAGAAGCCCTCTCCCGCCTCTGCCAAGTCCTCAGCTGACGCTGGGGCTTTACAAGCGGACTCAGGCACGGTGGGGGCCCGTCTCAAGAATTTCAGCGCGCAGTGGGCTCACTCACAAGTGGACCCCTGGATCCTTCAGGTGGTATCTCAGGGGTACAAATTGGAATTCGAGACGTCTCCCCCTCGCCGTTTCCTAAAGTCTGCTTTACCGACGTCTCCCTCCGACAGGGAGGCGGTATTGGAAGCCATTCACAAGCTGTATTCCCAGCAGGTGATAATCAAGGTACCCCTCCTGCAACAGGGAAAGGGGTATTATTCCACGCTGTTTGTGGTACCGAAGCCGGACGGCTCGGTGAGACCTATTTTAAATCTAAAATCCTTGAACACTTACATACAGAGGTTCAAATTCAAGATGGAGTCACTCAGAGCGGTGATTGCGAACCTGGAAGAAGGGGATTATATGGTGTCTCTGGACATCAAGGATGCTTACCTCCATGTCCCAATTTACCCTTCTCACCAAGGGTACCTCAGGTTTGTGGTACAGAACTGTCACTATCAGTTTCAGACGCTGCCGTTTGGATTGTCCACGGCACCCGGGTCTTTACCAAAGTAATGGCCGAAATGATGATACTCCTTCGAAGGAAGGGAGTTTTAGTTATCCCTTACTTGGACGATCTCCTGATAAGGGCAAGATCCAGGGAACAGTTAGAAGTCGGGGTAGCACTATCTCAAGTAGTGTTGCGGCAGCACGGTTGGATTCTCAATATTCCAAAATCGCAGCTGATCCCGACGACGCGTCTTCTATTCCTAGGGATGATCCTGGACACAGTCCAGAAAAAGGTGTTTCTCCCGGAGGAGAAAGCCAGGGAGTTATCCGAGCTAGTCAGAAACCTCCTAAAACCAGGCCAAGTCTCAGTGCATCAATGCACAAGGGTCCTGGGAAAAATGGTGGCTTCCTACGAAGCAATCCCATTCGGCAGATTCCACGCAAGAACTTTCCAGTGGGACCTGCTGGACAAATGGTCCGGATCGCATCTTCAGATGCATCAGCGGATAACCCTGTCACCAAAGACAAGGGTGTTTCTCCTGTGGTGGTTACAGAGTGCTCATCTTCTAGAGGGCCGCAGATTCTGCATTCAGGACTGGGTCCTGGTGACCACGGATGCCAGCCTGCGAGGCTGGGGAGCAGTCACACAGGGAAGGAATTTCCAGGGCTTGTGGTCAAGCCTGGAGACATCACTTCACATAAATATCCTGGAGCTAAGGGCCATTTACAATGCTCTAAGCCTAGCAAGACCGCTGCTTCAGGGTCAGCCGGTGCTGATCCAGTCAGACAACATCACGGCAGTCGCCCACGTAAACAGACAGGGCGGCACAAGAAGCAGGAGGGCAATGGCAGAAGCTGCAAGGATTCTTCGCTGGGCGGAAAATCATGTGATAGCACTGTCAGCAGTGTTCATTCCGGGAGTGGACAACTGGGAAGCAGACTTCCTCAGCAGGCACGACCTCCACCCGGGAGAGTGGGGACTTCACCCAGAAGTCTTCCACATGATTGTGAACCGTTGGGAAAAACCAAAGGTGGACATGATGGCGTCCCGCCTCAACAAAAAACTAGACAGGTATTGCGCCAGGTCAAGGGACCCTCAGGCAATAGCTGTGGACGCTCTGGTAACACCGTGGGTGTACCAGTCAGTGTATGTGTTCCCCCCTCTGCCTCTCATACCCAAGGTACTGAGAATTATAAGACGGAGAGGAGTAAGAACTATACTCGTGGCTCCGGATTGGCCAAGAAGGACTTGGTACCCGGAACTTCAAGAGATGCTCACAGAGGACCCGTGGCCTCTACCTCTAAGAAGGGACCTGCTCCAGCAAGGACCCTGTCTGTTCCAAGACTTACCGCGGCTGCGTTTGACGGCATGGCGGTTGAACGCCGGATCCTGAAGGAAAAAGGCATTCCAGATGAAGTCATCCCTACTTTGATTAAAGCCAGAAAGGATGTAACCGCAAAGCATTATCATCGCATTTGGCGTAAATATGTTGCGTGGTGCGAGGCCAGGAAGGCCCCTACAGAGGAATTTCAACGGGGTCGATTCCTGCATTTCCTGCAAACAGGAGTGTCTATGGGCCTACAATTGGGGTCCATTAAGGTTCAAATTTCGGCCCTGTCGATTTTCTTCCAGAAAGAACTGGCTTCAGTTCCTGAAGTTCAGACGTTTGTCAAGGGGGTACTGCATATACAGCCTCCTTTTGTGCCTCCAGTGGCACCTTGGGATCTCAATGTAGTTTTGGGGTTCCTAAAATCACATTGGTTTGAATACGGACAGGGCAGAATTGAGGACTCGTCCTCAATTTCTCCCTAAGGTGGTTTCAGCGTTTCACCTGAACCAGCCTATTGTGGTACCTGCGGCTACTAGGGACTTGGAGGACTCCAAGTTGCTGGACGTAGTCAGGGCCCTGAAAATATATGTTTCCAGGACGGCTGGAGTCAGAAAATCTGACTCGCTGTTTATCCTGTATGCACCCAACAAGCTGGGTGCTCCTGCTTCTAAGCAGACTATTGCTCGTTGGATTTGTAGTACAATTCAGCTTGCACATTCTGTGGCAGGCCTGCCACAGCCAAAATCTGTAAAAGCCCATTCCACAAGGAAGGTGGGCTCATCTTGGGCGGCTGCCCGAGGGGTCTCGGCTTTACAACTTTGCCGAGCAGCTACTTGGTCAGGGGCAAACACGTTTGCTAAATTCTACAAATTTGATACCCTGGCTGAGGAGGACCTGGAGTTCTCTCATTCGGTGCTGCAGAGTCATCCGCACTCTCCCGCCCGTTTGGGAGCTTTGGTATAATCCCCATGGTCCTTACGGAGTTCCCAGCATCCACTAGGACGTCAGAGAAAATAAGAATTTACTTACCGATAATTCTATTTCTCGTAGTCCGTAGTGGATGCTGGGCGCCCATCCCAAGTGCGGATTGTCTGCAATACTTGTACATAGTTATTGTTAACTAAATCGGGTTATTGTTGTTGTGAGCCATCTATTCAGAGGCTCCTCTATTATCATGCTGTTAACTGGGTTCATATCACAAGTTGTACGGTGTGGCTGGTATGAGTCTTCCCCGGGATTCATGAATCCTTCCTTATTGTGTACGCTCGTCCGGGCACAGTATCCTAACTGAGGCTTGGAGGAGGGTCATAGGGGGAGGAGCCAGTGCACACCAGGTAGTCCTAAAGCTTTTCTTTTGTGCCCAGTCTCCTGCGGAGCCGCTATTCCCCATGGTCCTTACAGAGTTCCCAGCATCCACTACGGACTACGAGAAATAGAATTATCGGTAAGTAAATTCTTATTTCAAAAACCTAATCTCCTCCCAGTCTTCCAACCCCCGGCTCACCCTCAACTCCCTTCTCTGCCCACCCCTATCTCCTCTCCCCCCCCTCACTCTCTGATCTTGACTTTGCCACTTATTTCACATCCATAATTGACTCCATATGTCAGGACATCACACCAGACCATCAGCAACCAACCACCTCCTATCCCTTATCACCCCCTCCCCATCCCTCTCACCAACTCTGACATCTTTCTTCCCTGTATCTGAAGAGGAAGTCATGGTCCTCATCTGGTTATCAACCCCCTCCACCTCCCCACTTGTCCCTATCCCCTCCAGCCTCCTCCACTAACTCTCTCTTTCTGCCTGCTCCCATCTTGCCCACCTCCTCAATCTCTCCCTCTCATCAGGTACTGTCCCCCCTGCCTTCAAGCATGCACTCATCTCTCCTATTCTTAAGAAACCTACCCTTGATCCAGACACCCTCTCCAACTACTGACCCATCTCTCTCCTCCGTTTTGCCTCCAAACTCCTTGAGCGTATTGTCTACAACCGCCTTACTTCCTTTCTTTCCTCACACTATTACTTGACCCATTCTAGTCTGGCTTCTGTCCTCTCCACTCCACTGAGACTGCCCTCACAAAAGTCTGCAATAACCTCCTATCTGCTAAATCTAAGGGACACTACTCTCTGCTTATTCTACTTGACCTCTCTGCTGCTTTTGACACTGTGGACCACCCTCTCCTCCTGCAAATTCATCACTCCCTTGGTCTGCGTGATACTGCCCTCTCCTGGCTGTCCTCCTACCTCTCTGATCGTTCCTTCTCTGTCTCCTCTCATGATGCTACCTCCACCCCCACTTCCACTAACTGTAGGTGTCCCCCAAGGCTCTGTTCTTGGTCCTCTCCTTTTCTCTCTCTATACATCCTCTTTAGGTGAACTCATTAGCTCTTTTGACTTCCAATATCATCTCTATGCTAATCACAATCAAATCTTCCTTTCCTCCCCTGATCTCTCCCCGGCTCTCCTCACTCGTATCTCCAACTGTCTCTCTGCTACCTTTTCCTGGATGTTCCAGCGCATTCGTAAACTTAAAATGTCTAACACAGAGCTGATCGTCTTCCCTCCCTCCTGCATAACCTCACCTCCCACAATCTTATTATCTATAGATGCCGATGGCACGACTATCTCCTCTAGCCCCCAAGTGCGCTGTCTTGGAGTAATCCTTAACTCCTCCCTCTCCTTCAAACCACACATTCAGCACCTCTCACAACCCTGTCATTTTCATCTCAAAAACATTTCCAGATCAGACCCTTTCTCACCCAGGATGCCACCAAGACCCTCATCCACTCACTGGTCATCTCCAGACTGGACTACTGTAATCTCTTCCTGGCATCCCTCTCTCCACTCCAGTCTATCCTCAATGCTGCAGCCCAGCTCATCCTCCTCACCAAACGCACTACATCCACCTCCCCTCTCCTACAAGCCCTTCACTGGCTTCCCTTCCCTTTCAGAATCCAATTCAAATTTCTCACACTCAATTAGAAAGCCCTCACCCACTCCTCTCCCATTTACATCTCTGACCTTATCTCCCTTTACACTCCCACCCGTCCTCTTCGCTCTGCTAATGCACGCCGCCTCTCCTGTCTTCTGATTGCTTCCTCCCACTCCTATCTCCAAGATTTTTCACATGCTGCTCCCTTTCTCTGGAATTCCCTCCCTCTCCCCCTCAGACTCTCCACCTCTCTACAAAACTTCAAACGGGCTCTCAAGATCCATTTCTTTACCAAACCCAGCCAACTCCTATCCTAACCCTCTGTCCCATACTCACTGTCTACCATGTGTCATCCCTGTCTGTCTGCCCCTCACCTTTAGAATGTAAGCTCTCACGAGCAGGGTCCTCTTCCCTCATGTGCTTTTACGTCTCTTGCTTAACTTATCTTCTTTTCAATACTCCCTTTGATGGCACCAAATCCTTCAGTTTTCTGCCACCCTGATCCTTATTTCAGTGCTGTTTACTGACGCAGCTATGTTTATATACCCTGTACTTGTCCTATATTGTATTGAGCTGTAAGTCACTGTCTTCACGTTTTGCTTATTTGTTTACTCTGTAATTGGGCGCTGCGGATCCCATGTGTCACCATATAAATAAATGATAATAATGATAGTAATAACATGATACTATTACACAGTCCACTTGCGAGCTGCGCGTTGTTTTAAAAAATAAATGATAAAGCTGTAACTAGGTTGTGAACAAGGATAAGGAAGAAATAACTAAAAAGCTCCTTGAGAAGGTCTCAGCCTGTGTCTGCAGGTCTCAGCCTGTGTCTGCAGGTCTCAGCCTGTGTCTGCAGGTCTCAGCCTATGTCTGAAGGACTCAGCCTGTGTCTGCAGGTCTCAGCCTGTGTCTGCAGGTCTCAGCCTGTGTCTGAAGGTCTCAGCTTGTGTCTGAAGGTCTCAGCCTGTGTCTGAAGGTCTCGGTGCATGTGTCTGAAGGTCTCGGTGCATGTGTCTGAAGGTCTCGGTGCATGTGTCTGAAGGTCTCGGTGCATGTGTCTGAAGGTCTCGGTGCCTGTGTCTGCAGGTCTCAGCTTGTGTCTGAAGGTCTCAGCTTGTGTCTAAAGGTCTCAGCTTGTGTCTGAAGGTCTCAGCCTGTGTCTGAAGGTCTCGGTGCATGTGTCTGAAGGTCTCGGTGCATGTGTCTGAAGGTCTCGGTGCATGTGTCTGAAGGTCTCGGTGCATGTGTCTGAAGGTCTCGGTGCAGGTCTCAGCCTGTGTCTGCAGGTCTCGGTGCATGTGTCTGCAGGTCTCGGTGCATGTGTCTGCAGGTCTCGGTGCATGTGTCTGCAGGTCTCGGTGCATGTGTCTGCAGGTCTCGGTGCATGTGTCTGAAGGTCTCGGTGCATGTGTCTGAAGGTCTCGGTGCATGTGTCTGAAGGTCTCGGTGCATGTGTCTGAAGGTCTCTGTGCCTGTGTCTGCAGGTCTCAGCTTGTGTCTGCAGGTCTCAGCTTGTGTCTGAAGGTCACAGCTTGTGTCTAAAGGTCTCAGCTTGTGTCTAAAGGTCTCAGCTTGTGTCTGAAGGTCTCTGTGCATGTGTCTGAGGGTCTCTGTGCATGTGTCTGAAGGTCTCTGTGCATGTGTCTGAAGGTCTCTGTGCATGTGTCTGAAGGTCTCGGTGCATGTGTCTGCAGGTCTCGGTGCATGTGTCTGCAGGTCTCGGTGCATGTGTCTGCAGGTCTCGGTGCATGTGTCTGCAGGTCTCGGTGCATGTGTCTGCAGGTCTCGGTGCATGTGTCTGCAGGTCTCGGTGCATGTGTCTGCAGGTCTCGGTGCATGTGTCTGCAGGTCTCGGTGCATGTGTCTGCAGGTCTCGGTGCATGTGTCTGCAGGTCTCAGCCTGTGTCTGCAGGTCTCAGCCTGTGTCTGAAGGTCTCAGCCTGTGTCTGAAGGTCTCAGCCTGTGTCTGAAGGTCTCAGCCTGTGTCTGAAGGTCTCAGCCTGTGTCTGAAGGTCTCAGCCTGTGTCTGAAGGTCTCGGTGCATGTGTCGAATGTTTCGGCACTAGTAATCTGCAATTTAAAAAAAAACACGTTTGTCTTTTTGACTTTAATAAGGAAATTGTAATCCCATGGTTGGATAGAAAATAGTCCACCTCCTCTGCACTGTTGTGGTCAAAAATAACCAGAACGGAGATTTGTGAGTAGATTACAAGCTAGGTGCTATGTCTGCCCAGCCCCCTGCTCTCGTCATTGCACATCTTAAGGCCACTGGCATTCCGAGTCCCCAGGATCTCCGACGTACTGGCTCCATTGTGCCAGTGTCCTGCAGTGTTGCAGTGTCCTGAGAAGGACGTGCCGCCAGCGGGTGTCCTGGCGTATACCTGTATATAGCATTACTGTGACTTTCAGTTATGGGGGTTGTTTTGATTCAGAGATGGAATGTGCATTTATTATGTTGTTGTAAAAATACCAGTTTACCCTCCAATACTCTATGGCAGCCATTACTATGGGTAGCTTGCCCTCTACGTATGTACGGATAGACAGGTAGATATTAGAATGAATGCAAGAAAAGGTAATAAATAATACCCAAAAATATTCAGGCGCTGTGAGGTGAGGTGCTCCGCTAAGTAGCAGCCAGTATATAGAGGGAAGTCACTCCCAATGTACAACAAGAAAAAGATAGGAGGGAAGGCTGCGCTCCAAGAGGAAAGAACAATGTGATTACACTAAATGTGTTAATTTAAAACAATTTATTAAAAATCAATTCATTAAAAACAGTGTTCTGTGCAATGATTATTATGCCACATAAATTCATAAAAAAGAAAAATAAGTTACCCTAGATACTGGGTCAGGACATATAACATAGTGCAATATGGGGGATCCGTTCCAAATAGTGCCCTTGAGTGATGTAAAAGTCCAGTAAAAGTCCAATTTAGAGAGTCTTTTTCTTATATATGAAATTAGAGAGTCCAATATTATGTCCATACACCACTAGAGGATTGAATAGCGTGTCCCATAAATAGGTGAGTACCTCATGCAATGCAGTGATTAGATGGTGCCTCTCTGTGACTCCTCTGGATGACTGGTAGATGGTGAGGGCTGGTTCGGATCCAAGTGAAGATTGTCCTGTTCCAATGGGTAATTTCTGACGCGTTTCGCTGCATAGAGCTTGCAGCTTTTTCAAAGGTATCAGAATATTAGAATTAATCAGGATTGTGTATAATGTAGCTCCCCCTCTTCCCCTGTGTCTTTTCCTGTGTGTAGTAATATATAGGTCAAGCAGGGTTCTGCTGTTTCCTGTAGTGCAGGGGCTTATTGTATATTGTTGCTCCCCCTCTTCCCCTGTGTCTTTCTTGTCTCTAGTAATAGGTCAGGCAGTGTTGTATTTTCTGTAGTGCATGGGGTTTATTGTATAATGTTGCTCCCCCTCTTCCCCTGTGTCTTTCTTGTCTCTAGTAATAGGCGTTGCAGGGTTCTGTTTTCTGTAGTGCAGGGGCTTATTGTATAATGTTGCTCCACCTCTTCCCCTGTGTCTTTCTTGTCTCTAGTAATAGGTCAGGCAGTGTTCTGTTTTCTGTAGTGCAGGGGCTTATTGTATAATGTTGCTCCCCCTCTTCCCCTGTGTCTTTCTTGTCTCTAGTAATAGGTCAGGCAGTGTTCTGTTTTCTGTACTGCAGGGGCTTATTGTATAATGTAGCTCCTCCTCTTCCCCTGTGTCTTTCTTGTCTCTAGTAATAGACGTTGCAGGGTTCTGTTTTCTGTAGTGCAGGGGCTTATTGTATAATGTACCTCCTCCTTTTCCCCTGTGTCTTTCTTGTGTCTAGTAATAGGTCAGGCAGCGTTCTGTTTTCTGTAGTGCAGGGGCTTGTTCTATAATGTTGCTCCCCCTCTTCCCCTGTGTCTTTCTTGTCTCTAGTAATAGGTCATGCAGCGTTCTGTTTTCTGTAGTGCAGAGGCTTGTTGTATAATGTTGCTCCCCCTCTTCCCCTGTGTCTTTCTTGTCTCTAGTAATAGGCGTTGCAGGGTTCTGCTTTCTGTAGTGCAGGGGCTTATTGTATAATGTACCTCCTCCTTTTCCCCTGTGTCTTTCTTGTCTCTAGTAATAGGTCAGGCAGTGTTCTGTTTTCTGTAGTGCAGGGGCTTATTGTATAATGTAGCTCCTCCTCTTCCCCTGTGTCTTTCTTGTCTCTAGTAATAGGCGTTGCAGGGTTCTGCTTTCTGTAGTGCAGGGGCTTATTGTATAATGTTGCTCCTCCTTTTCCCCTGTGTCTTTCTTGTCTCTAGTAATAGGTCAGGCAGTGTTCTGTTTTCTGTAGTGCAGGGGCTTATTGTATAATGTTGCTCCCCCTCTTCCCCTGTGTCTTTCTTGTCTCTAGTAATAGGTCAGGCAGTGTTCTGTTTTCTGTAGTGCAGGGGCTTATTGTATAATGTCGCTCCACCTCTTCCCCTGTGTCTTTCTTGTCTCTAGTAATAGGCGTTGCAGGGTTCTGCTTTCTGTAGTGCAGGGGCTTATTGTATAATGTACCTCCTCCTTTTCCCCTGTGTCTTTCTTGTCTCTAGTAATAGGTCAGGCAGTGTTCTGTTTTCTGTAGTGCAGGGGCTTATTGTATAATGTACCTCCTCCTTTTCCCCTGTGTCTTTCTTGTCTCTAGTAATAGGTCAGGCAGTGTTCTGTTTTCTGTAGTGCAGGGGCTTATTGTATAATGTAGCTCCTCCTCTTCCCCTGTGTCTTTCTTGTCTCTAGTAATAGGCGTTGCAGGGTTCTGCTTTCTGTAGTGCAGGGGCTTATTGTATAATGTTGCTCCTCCTTTTCCCCTGTGTCTTTCTTGTCTCTAGTAATAGGTCAGGCAGTGTTCTGTTTTCTGTAGTGCAGGGGCTTATTGTATAATGTTGCTCCCCCTCTTCCCCTGTGTCTTTCTTGTCTCTAGTAATAGGTCAGGCAGTGTTCTGTTTTCTGTAGTGCAGGGGCTTATTGTATAATGTTGCTCCACCTCTTCCCCTGTGTCTTTCTTGTCTCTAGTAATAGGTCAGGCAGTGATCTGTTTTCTGTAGTGCAGGGGCTTATTGTATAATGTTGCTCCACCTCTTCCCCTGTGTCTTTCTTGTCTCGAGTAATAGGTCAGGCAGTGATCTGTTTTCTGTAGTGCAGGGGCTTATTGTATAATGTTGCTCCACCTCTTCCCCTGTGTCTTTCTTGTCTCGAGTAATAGGTCAGGCAGTGATCTGTTTTCTGTACTGCAGGGGTTTATTGTATAATGTTGCTCCACCTCTTCCCCTGTGTCTTTCTTGTCTCTAGTAATAGGTCAGGCAGTGTTCTGTTTTCTGTAGTGCAGGGGCTTATTGTATAATGTAGCTCCTCCTCTTCCCCTGTGTCTTTCTTGTCTCTAGTAATAGGCGTTGCAGGGTTCTGCTTTCTGTAGTGCAGGGGCTTATTGTATAATGTTGCTCCTCCTTTTCCCCTGTGTCTTTCTTGTCTCTAGTAATAGGTCAGGCAGTGTTCTGTTTTCTGTAGTGCAGGGGCTTATTGTATAATGTTGCTCCCCCTCTTCCCCTGTGTCTTTCTTGTCTCTAGTAATAGGTCAGGCAGTGTTCTGTTTTCTGTAGTGCAGGGGCTTATTGTATAATGTTGCTCCACCTCTTCCCCTGTGTCTTTCTTGTCTCTAGTAATAGGTCAGGCAGTGATCTGTTTTCTGTAGTGCAGGGGCTTATTGTATAATGTTGCTCCACCTCTTCCCCTGTGTCTTTCTTGTCTCGAGTAATAGGTCAGGCAGTGATCTGTTTTCTGTAGTGCAGGGGCTTATTGTATAATGTTGCTCCACCTCTTCCCCTGTGTCTTTCTTGTCTCGAGTAATAGGTCAGGCAGTGATCTGTTTTCTGTACTGCAGGGGTTTATTGTATAATGTTGCTCCACCTCTTCCCCTGTGTCTTTCTTGTCTCTAGTAATAGGTCAGGCAGTGATCTGTTTTCTGTAGTGCAGGGGCTTACCTCCTCATCTCTCCCAGCGACGCACATTCCGACACCTAAGCTAGAAGGATATCCACCCGTTATCAGCGAGTTCTTCAAAGAATAGGAATGATCAGTAATTATAATTTTCTGTTTTCTTTTTGGAGTGTAGCTTGTGATCATTATTAAACTTATTACTTGACTCCACCAGGAAATTGTTCACAAAATATCGGAACTGCTAAATATCACAGAGCATATACAGAGAGCCCTCATTAGTGAAGAACTGGTTGAGTGGAAATGCAGACAGCAAATGGCCTGCATCGGCGGTCCACCAAACGCTTGCCTCGATCAACTGCAGAGCTGGTAAGTGATTGGCTCCATTCCGGGTATTCGCACCTTCCGTAACCGGATCAATATTGAATGGGATTGTTTTTAAGTTTGTTTCGTGACTATTTTGTATAAACAGGAAATTCATAAAAACTCTGCGGAGCTATATAGAAACCACTTCAATCCATTTATATATGTGCGTTCAGGCACAAACTGTGCATGCGTATGCACCGCAGTGCGCAGGCGCGTCACACGGGTATAAAGTGGATCGCCGCTCAGCGATGGGTTTGTGCGACGGATCCGTTCGCACGGTCGATCGCAAGGAGATTGACAGGAAGAGGGCGTTTGTGGGTGTAAACTGACCGTTTTCAGGGAGTGGTTGGAGAAACGCAGGCGTGTCCAAGCGTTAGCAGGGAAGGTTCCTGACATCAATTCCGGACCAGGACAGGCTGATGTGATCGCAGCGGCTGAGTAAGTCCTGGGCTACGCAGAGACTGCACAAGATCTGTTTGTACAGCTCGGCTACACATGCGATCGCACACTTGCACAGCTAAAATACACTCCCCTGTAGGCGGTGACTATCTGATTGCAGCAGTGCAAAAATCGCTGCCCAGCGATCAGGTCTGAATTAGGCCCCTAGAACCCTCTGTACTGAGGCAGACACATAATCCTGCGCACATGGGGATGCTTGGTTGGGCCAAGATAATAGCAAACACAGTGGTGCAATACGTATGTAGGTCACTATACAGGGTGCCCAGTGTATAGGGTGCCCACTATACAGGATGCTCAGTATACAGGGTGCCCACTATGCAGGGTGCGGTGAATTTCAAATTATTTCTAAATAAACATTTCAGTGCCAGCGTTAATATATACTTTGGACGCAAGGCGCATCTTATAAACATATACGATAAAAGTACGCTGAACGTCGCAACACTATATCCCTTAGGAGAAAGCAAGCAGTCGCACACATTGTAAGCTGAGGTCCAACGCTCAGATATATATATATATATATTTCTATTTCGTCTTAGAGGATGTTGGGCCGCTCAAAGAACCTTGGGGTATAGACGGGATCCGCAGGAGACATGGGCACTTTAAGACTTTCAAAGGGGCGTGACCTGGCTCCTCCCTCTATATCCCCCACCAGACTCAGTTTTAGAAATGTGCCCGGATGAGACACAGGGCACTAGGAGGAGCTCCTAGAGTTTCTCTGAAAGACTTAATGTTAGGTTTTTTATTTTGGGGAGATCTGCTGGCTACAGACTCTCTGCTTCGTGGGCAAGAGGGGAGAGCAGTCTAGACCCACTTCTGATGAGTTCCAGGGCTCTGCTGCTGCTGACAGGATGCCTTCAGCTCCTGAGGGGAGACGAACGCCGGGCTCTCCTGGATGCTCCCTCCCACAGCTTGCCGTCCCCCCACTTCAAGCCAGAAGACAGGTGAGTATAAGAGGAAAAGACTTCTCTTCATCTAAAGACGGCATATAAGAGGTACCGCGCACCGGCTTTGCTCAGTGCGCGCCTGGCTCCCAGACAGTACACATCGTGGGTGCAGGGCGCTGGGGTGGGGTGGGGGGGGCGCCCTGGGGAGCAAGTATATACCTCAAATAAGGCTGGCATAGGTCTACAGTGCCCGGGCACTGCCCGCAAACCCCCGCCAGGATAAAAAAATATAACAAAAAATGCGGGAAGAAGCGCGCCATGTTGGGGGCGGAGCTTCTTCCTCACTGCTTACTCGGCGCCATTTCCTCCTCCTCACAGCAGCGCTGGTCCTTCCTCACAGCAGCACGGACCAGAGGGGCTAAAAACGAGGGGGGGGGGCAGTTTTTATTAAATATAAAAATGTATTGTCGCTGAGGTGTGGGCTGGATTGTCCCTCTGTGTTCCCTGACAGACTTTTCTTTAGGTGCTGTCTTATATATGGCTGTATATGATGTGTATGTACATAATGTTTATAACTATATATGTATATATGTTCAATGGGGAAATGTTGGTGCTTGTGTGTCAACCTATCTGAAGCCGAAGTTCCTCTCAGGAGGAAAATATAGTAGGGACACAATAATGTTATGAGGGTAGCCGGGTCGGCACCGCCGATGGCTCAGGGGTTAACTACTTGCAAAGTGTGACTCTCCCATAGTCAGATTTTAATTATGAGATCTATAAAAGATTAGTTTTCTTGCAGATCCAGGACCCCACGGGGTCTCAATAATGTAGTTGCCCAGTTGACTGACACAGGTACCGACACGGGCTCTGTTCATGTGTCTACTATGCTGATTCCAGATTAGATGCTAAAATGGCAGTGCGATTTCAGTACATTGTTGTAATAAAACTGTGTTATATGATAAGGAAAGGAAACCGGTGTTTACATTTCCTCACTCTTCTATACTGAACGCTGTTTTTGCAGTAGTCTGGGACAGCCCTGACAGAATAATCTCCACTCCTCGTAGGATTACAGTGAAGTCCCCATTTTTCCCCTGCTGAGGGAAAACGTGGGGATTGCCCCCCAAAGGAGGACAAAAGTCTATCTCATTGTAAAATCAAGTGGCTCGGCCAGCCTCTGGTACAGCAGCCCCCAAAGACGCTACGTTACTATACATTATAACGGTATACAACTCAGTCTGATTATACTTTCTGTGTGGGTGGGTAGCGCCATTGAGACGCAGACAGAGAACTGGTTCTCTGATTTGGGATGCCCTGGATAGGGATAGCATCCTCTTGACGCTCAGTTATCTGGGACGCTACAGCGTTCCAATTGAAAACTGCGAGGGACATTGCCCTTTTATTAAAAGGTGCCATGTCAGTCGCTGTTAGGCGTGATTTGGGGGTTCACCAGTAGAATACTGTTGCTACCTCTAGGAATTATAGGGACTTTCTACCATATGAAGGTGGTGTTTTTTGTTTAGATACAAAGGCCGCAGGTAAGCCGTCCCCTGTTTGTTTACGGTAGGTTCCTACGCTACTACAGATGACATACCACTATCATCTACAGTCCGATATATGCTAGAGAGGACAAAGTTTTTTCCTTCCTTACTTCTAGGGTAGGAGAAAGAAAATAAAAATAAATAAATACATTAAAAAAAAAAAAAAAGAGAACCCGCCTCCTCGGGTTCCCTGGAGCAGAAGTCCTCCCCGGCTTCTGCCAAATCCACCTCATGACGCCGGGCCCCCCTTTTAGGGGCCCGCACCGGTGGGGACACGTCTACAGCTTTTTCAGTTAGGTCTGGGTTCGCTCGGGTCTAGACCCTTGGGTATTGAGTATTGTGTCCCAAGGGTACAAACTGGTGTTTCAAGACGTGCCCCCTCAACGTTTTTCATATCAACCTTACCTGCTTCGCTGCAGGATAGGGCGCTGATCTGCGGTGCAGTACAAAATCGGGTTGTGGTCCCGGTACCCCTAGCGCAACAGGGGCAGGGCTTTTATTCATGCCTGTTTGTGGTGCCGAAGCCGGACAGCTCGGTAAGACCAATCCTCAACCTGAAATCTCTCAATTTCTTTCTGAGGAAATTCAAATTCAAGATGGAGTCTCTCAGAGCGGTGATTTCCAGTCTGGAGGAGGGGGAATTTATGGTTTCATTGGACATAAAGGACGCTTACCTTCATGTACCCATTTATCCTCCTCACCAGAGTTTCCTGAGGTTTGCAATCCAGGATACACATTACCAATTTAAGACGTTGCCGTTTGGTCTATCCGCAGCTCCGAGGATTTTCACCAAAGTAATGGTAGAAATGATGGTTCTCCTGCGCAAGCAGGGTGTTACAATTATCCCGTACTTGGACGATCTCCTGATAAAGGCGAGGTCCAAAGACAAATTGTTACAGGACATTGCAATGTCCCTGTCCGTTCTGCAACAGCACAGCTGGCTCCTAAACTTGCCGAAATCACAGTTAGTCCCGACAACACGCTTGGCGTTTTTGGGCATGATACTGGACACGGTCCAGCAGAGGGTGCCTCCCTATGGAGAAAGCTCGGGAAATTCAGAGTTTGGTAAAACTCTTGCTGATACCGAAAACGGTATCCATCCATCAATGCATTCGATTGCTGGGAAAGATGGTAGCGGCATACGAGGCCCTCCAGTTCGGGAGGTTCCATGTCAGGGTGTTTCAGTGAGACCTGTTGGACAAGTGGTCCTGATCCCACCTGAATATGCACCGGAAGATAATTCTAGCTCCCAACACCAGGATTTCCCTCCTGTGGTGGCTCAACAGCTCTCACCTCCTTGCAGGACGTCGGTTCAGGATCCAGGACTGGATCTTGGTGACCACGGATGCAAGTCTCCGAGGTTGGGGGGCAGTCACTCTGGGGTGACCTTCCAGGGAAGATGGTCAAGTCAAGAAACTCATCTTCACATCAACGTTCTGGAACTGAGGGCCATTTACAACGGCCTTCTACAAGCGGAACATCTTCTTCGAAATCTGCTGGTTCTGATCCAATCGGACAATGTCACGGCAGTAGCTTACATAAACCGCCAAGGCGGCACAAGAAGCAGAGCGGCAATGGCGGAAGCCACAAAGATTCTTCGCTGGGTGGAGAGGCATACAAGCGCTCTGTCGGCAATATTCATTCCGGGAGTGGACAACTGGGAAGCAGACTTCCTCAGCAGACCTGAATCCAGGAGAGTGGAGCCTCCATCAGGAGGTCTACACGCTGCTAACAAATCGATGGGGGGGTTCCCCATATAGACATGATGGCGTCTCGCCTCAACAAGAAACTTCCGAGGTATTGTTCCTGGTCCAGGGACCCTCAGGCGGACACGGTGGATGCACTGACAACACCCTGGGTGTTCCCCTCAGTGTATGTGTTCCCTCCGGTTTCTCTCATCCCAAAGGTGCTGAGGCTTCTAAAAAGAACAAGCATACCGGCGATCCTTGTGGTCCCGGACTGGCCAAGGAGAACTTGGTACCCGGATCTTCTGACGTTACTGGTCGACGATCCCTGGCCTCTTCCTCTGCGCGAGGACCTGCTGCGGCAGGGGCCGTTCGTCTATCAAGGCTTACAGCGGCTACATTTGACGGCATCGCGATTGAATGCCAGATTTTAGCCCAAAAGGGTATTCCCAGTGAAGTCATACCTACTCTTATCCTTGCCAGGAAGGGTGTGACGTCGAAGCACTATCACCGTATTTGGAGGAAATATATTTCCTGGTGCGAGTCCAAGAAAGCTCCTTTGGAGATATTTGACCTTGGACGTTTTTCTCCATTTTCTACAAAATGGTGTGGATGCGGGCCTTAAATTGGGCTCCATTAAAAGTGCAGATTTCTGCTTTGTCCATTTTCTTTCAGAAACAATTGGCCTCACTTCCTGAGGTGCAGACCTTTGTGAAAGGGGTGTTGCATATCCAACCTCCTTTTGTGGCACCTTGGGACCTTAACGTGGTGTTATCGTTCCTTCAGTCACATTGGTTTGAACCTTTACGTAAAGTGGAGTTGAAATTCCTCACTTGGAAGGTTGTCATTTTATTGGCATTGGCATCCGCTAGGCGGGTGTCAGAGTTGGCGGCCTTGTCTCACAAGAGCCCTTATTTGATCTTCCATGAAGATCGTGCTGAGTTAAGAACTCGGCAACAATTTCTGCCAAAGGTGTTTTCCTCTTTTCATATTAACCAACCTATTGTGGTGCCAGTGGCTACTGGCGCTTTGGCTGAGGATAAGTCTCTGGATATGGTCAGAGCTTTGAAAATCTATGTAGCCAGAACGGCTCCATTGCGGAAAACAGAGGTTCTGTTTATTTTATACGCTCCCAATAAGATTGGATGTCCTGCTTCCAAGCAGACCATTGCCCGCTGGATTTGTCAAATAATTCAGCAGGCTCATTCCAAGGCAGGCTTGCCGTTACCGAAATCGGTGAATGCCCATTCCACTAGGAAGGTGGGCTCCTCCTGGGCGGCTGCTACTTGGTCGGGGTCAAACACGTTTGCTAAGTTTTACAAGTTTGATACCTTGGCAGATGAAGACCTTAGTTTTGGTCTATCGGTGCTGCAGAGTCATCCGCACTCTCCCGCCCGTTTTTAGAGCTTTGGTATAATCCCCATGGTTTTTTGAGCGGCCCAACATCCTCTAGGACGAAATAGAAAATAGGATTTTGAATACCTACCGGTAAATCCTTTTCTATGAGTCCGTAGAGGATGTTGGGCGCCCGTCCCAGTGCGTACTGTATCTGCAGTGTAGTTCTGGTTAAACACAGTTGGTGTTATGGTTTTTTTTCAGCTTCTTGCTGAATCTTGTTCATGTCCGTTGACATGTGTTCAGTTATCTGCCTTGTTGTACGGCATGCTTATGGCGTGAGCTGGTGTTGTGCTCACCTTTGTTGTTAAATCCTTTCCTCGAAATGTCCGTCTCGCCGGGCACAGTTCCAAACTGAGTCTGGTGGGGGATATAGAGGGAGGAGCCAGGTCACGCCCCTTTGAAAGTCTTAAAGTGCCCATGTCTCCTGCGGATCCCGTCTATACCCCATGGTTCTTTGAGCGGCCCAACATCCTCTACGGACTCATAGAAAAGGATTTACCGGTAGGTATTCAAAATCCTATTATATATATATATATATATATATATATATATATATATATATATATATATATATATATATATATATATATATATATATATAAATTCAAGGATGGCTGGCACTCCGTAAAACTTGTCCAATATTTGCCCAGGTGCCTTCCTTACCACTCAAAGTGGAAATAAATACATAGAAGATGCTGGCGGCACTCATAGGACTTATATATGCAGTAATAATCAAAGGCTAGCACGCCTATGTAGATCAACGTTTCAGTTTTATTATAAAAACTTTCGTCAGGATACAAAACAAAGGGGAAACACATACCTTTATAGAAAGAGATCTCACAGTGTTAACTCGTGGTTCCAGAGCCGCGGTCGGCGGCTGTTGACGTCACATGCAATGCGACGGGTGCCTGGTCTGCACCACCTGACCGCCAGCCGTTGCCTGGAGACTGGTATAAACAAAAGTGTGTAAAGAAAAAAACCCAAACATACAAACGATAATCAAAAGAAAGTATTTGTTAATCAAACAAAGTTAAATAGCAAAGAATCCAGGACATTCCACATATGAACACTTGTGCCAATGAACTAATTAGTAAGCTTAGTTATAAAGATACGTGGAAAGCATCAAAAAATGGGATCCTAAAGCGCTATGTAAGCATACGGACTCTACTACAAGCAAATGGACAATTTACTTATTCATGTCACATAAGAGAACAAAGGAAAAAACGAAAAAAAACAGCAATATGAGATCAAATCCAGTCCACATGTATTATAGGTAAATGGACGCTGCAAAGGCGTCACAGGTATAGGTAGCGCCATTTCATGTCACAGTCTAGTGCAACCTGTCCGTGAATATACACCATCAGAACGCTGGAAAGAAAGGATGGCAAAATGATCTGATGGGTGTAAAGGACATCACAAATAACAGTTCCAGGAGTTATATTCATTAAGTCCCGCTGGAGACACCGTGTTAAGTTTGTGTATCCAGCGTGTTTCCAAGCGTAGCAGTTGTTTGGCTCTTTCTCCCCCCCTGATGCTGATCGGAACATGGTCAATGATCTTGTATTTGAGTGTGGATAGGTTGTGCTGGAAGGTCTTGAAATGTCTAGCGACTGGCTGATCTTGATTGCCTCCTTCGAGGGCTTGTCTGATGGCCATTCTGTGTGTGGCCATTCTCTCCTTGAACATGCAGGTGGTCTTACCTATATAGAGCAGACCACAAGGGCATCTGATATAGTAGATGACAAATCTGGTACTACAGGTCAAGACATGTTTGATGGAAATGCGTCTGCCAGTATGTGGATGACAAAAGTCCCTTCCAGTTTCCATATAGCTGCAAGTTATGCAGCCAGTGCATTTGTAATAACCCGGCTTACGGGTAAGGAAATGTGTCGGTCCAGCATTGGAAGCACCAGTTATGTAATTTCTTACCAATAAATCTTTAAGATTTTTGTTTCTGGTGAAGCTGGGGAGAATTTTGGTCTTTCTAGCAAATTTCAGGTCAGGATCTAGGGCTACAACTGGCCAGAGCTCTTTGGCTGTTTTGTTGATAGTGCGACTGAATGGATGATATTCCTGCACAAATACTTGTTTATTGAGAAGTGCGGACTTGGGGACTGCTGGTGCTAGTAGCTGTGTTCTAGGAATGGCTAATGCTTTAGTCTTAGCCTTAAGTAGTTCTTCATAATTGTAGCCACGTTGTAAGAATTGTACAATCAAGGAATCAATGTCAGTGATGGTATTTTCGTGTGTGTCAGAAATTCTGCAAACACGGAAAAACTGTGAATAGGGCAGACCTCTGATACACGCCGGAGGATGCTGACTTTGTGCGTGTAAATAGGTATTTCTGTCTGTTCCCTTTTTGTAAAGGCTGGTATGTAGTACACCGTTAGTAAGGGAGATATTGACATCAAGATAATGTACCTGTGTGTCACTGATGTTTCATGTGAACTTGATGGTGGGGTCAAGGGTATTGATCCTTTGTATTTGTAACTCTAGCTGTTGCTCGGAGCCAGTCCAGATCAGCAACAGATCATCTATATATCTGGTAATCCAAAGTAAGTCCCCAGATATACAGCTATTGGAAAGTAATAATTCCTGTTCTACTTTGAACATGTATATATTTGCGAACGACAGAGCTACGCAAGAACCCATTGCGCAGCCCCGTCGCTGGCGGTACCATTTACCGTTGAAAAGAAAGTAATTACGTGTCAAGGTAAGAGTCAGAAGTTCTAAAAAGAAGTCAAGATCTGGCCCCTCATAAGCAGCATTATTGGTCAAAAACATTTTAACGGCATGAATGCCAGCATCATGTGGAATGTTGGTGTATAGAGATATGACATCTAAAGTACACAGTTTGCTATTGTCTGGGACAGGTGTGATAGATATCAGTTTATTGATTAAGGTGGTGGTATCTTTTAGAAACATGTGGTGTTTTTGTATCAATGGCTGTAAATAGAAATCCAGGTATTGTGAGATTTTGTAGTATATAGAATCTCTTGCCGCTATGATGGGGCGACCTGGAGGGCGTGTGGGATTTTTATGAAGTTTGGGTATGGTGTAGAGTATGGGTGACACAGGACATTCTTGAGTCAGGTTGTGACTTAATTGTTCCGAGATGATGCCATTGGAAACTGCTTGCGTCAAGATGGTGGTTAATTCACTTTTATAACTCTGAGTGGGGTCATCAGGCAATTCCTCATATACTTGCACATCCTGTAGTTGAGAATAAATCTCTTGTTTGTAATCCGACAGATTTTGTAGCACAATGCCACCTCCTTTGTCTACGGTCCGTATAATTAAGTCTTTATCAGCTCTCAGATCATGCAGTGCCTGTCGTTCTGCAGATGTTAAATTGTTGGAAATGGAGCGTGTTTTTTGTGTCTGAGAGACTACTGCTCTATCCAGAGTTTTAGAAAAGCTCTTGATGGACGCATTGTTAGAGATGGGGTCAAATCTGGATTTAGTTTTAATACACACTGGAACAGGGGCACTGTTGGATGGCACTGGGGGGGAGATTTTTCAAAATATTCTTTGATCCTTAGGGAACGTGCGAATTTGTAAGAATCAATTTTCCATTGAACGTCATTAAATGATGTAGAAGGAACAAAGGAAAGACCTTTGCTCAAAATCGACATTTCGGCTGTACTTAAAGTCCTATTGGACAAATTAAAGACAGCTGTCACTTGCGACTCTTTGGCGTTTTTGACTTGGTCCCTCTGCCTCTGCCCGCCGCGCCTCGTGCGGATCCTCCGGTGTCCTCTCTTTGTGCTCGTGTACGAACCCCTAAAGGGGGTTTACCTGATGCGGTGGATCTATTCCCTTCTACTTCGCTTTGGGAGCTGTATTCCGCACTTGATGAGTCCGTGTCTCTGGAACGGAACCTTCTTTGTGGTGGCCGGAATCGTGTTCTGGAACTGCCACCTGGATTTTGTGCCCACGTGTATACGTTATTTTCTTGATAATCGCGTTGTACCTTAGTCAGTTTATCTCTCTTGTATTTAACAAGATTCCGTTTATACGAATCAACTTGCTCACTCAGTTTGGTAAGCCAATCAGTCTCAGAGTCCTGTGTAAAGGAATCCTTATGCAAGGATTCAAATGAGTTGATTTTAGTTTTAATAGAATTCAATTCCCTGGCGGATTCTTCAATAACCAATAAAATCAGGTCGTAGCTGCACTTGTTAAGCACAGCTACCCATCTCCTACAAAATTCAGGATTGTGTTTACCTATCGTGGGGATGTTTTTGACCCGGAATCCTCTGGGTATTTGCTTGGTCCGGTGATAGTCCGTTAAAGTTATGCCGTGCAAGAGGTAATCTACCTCTTTTTTCTTTAGGCGCAATAATTCATGGTACAGCTGTTCAGTGGAAATGTCCCCTCCTGTGGTTTGGAAATTCTCTTTGAAGTAGATGGAGTTAGCTTCTGCGTCCGAGAAGCTGAGAGTTTCTCCTGGCGGTAAAAAAATGTTTCTGAAGCCGCTCACTTGTGGATTAATACTTTCTTCTGACATTACACCCGAAGTGCAGAATAAAAAAGTGTCAGATTCTTCAGACAAAAATTGTCAGAGGAACAAAGTCTTGACTGTGGTAGTATAAAGATGAAGGGTGCCTTGCCGTGTAGCTGGAATCAGAACTGGTCCACACCAATCCGGATACAGGAACAAATATATAATTCAAGGATGGCTGGCACTCCGTAAAACTTGTCCAATATTTGCCCAGGTGCCTTCCTTACCACTCAAAGTGGAAATAAATACATAGAAGATGCTGGCGGCACTCATAGGACTTATATATGCAGTAATAATCAAAGGCTAGCACGCCTCTGTAGATCAACGTTTCAGTTTTATTATAAAAACTTTCGTCAGGATACAAAACAAAGGGGAAACACATACCTTTATAGAAAGAGACCTCACAGTGTTAACTCGTGGTTCCAGAGCCGCGGTCGGCGGCTGTTGACGTCACATGCAATGCGACGGGTGCCCGGTCTGCACCACCTGACCGCCAGCCGTTGAATTATTGCGCCTAAAGAAAAAAGAGGTAGATTACCTCTTGCACGGCATAACTTTAACGGACTATCACCGGACCAAGCAAATACCCAGAGGATTCCGGGTCAAAAACATCCCCACGATAGGTAAACACAATCCTGAATTTTGTAGGAGATGGGTAGCTGTGCTTAACAAGTGCAGCTACGACCTGATTTTATTGGTTATTGAAGAATCCGCCAGGGAATTGAATTCTATTAAAACTAAAATCAACTCATTTGAATCCTTGCATAAGGATTCCTTTACACAGGACTCTGAGACTGATTGGCTTACCAAACTGAGTGAGCAAGTTGATTCGTATAAACGGAATCTTGTTAAATACAAGAGAGATAAACTGACTAAGGTACAACGCGATTATCAAGAAAATAACGTATACACGTGGGCACAAAATCCAGGTGGCAGTTCCAGAACACGATTCCGGCCACCACAAAGAAGGTTCCGTTCCAGAGACACGGACTCATCAAGTGCGGAATACAGCTCCCAAAGCGAAGTAGAAGGGAATAGATCCACCGCATCAGGTAAACCCCCTTTAGGGGTTCGTACACGAGCACAAAGAGAGGACACCGGAGGATCCGCACAAGGCGCGGCGGGCAGAGGCAGAGGGACCAAGTCAAAAACGCCAAAGAGTCGCAAGTGACAGCTGTCTTTAATTTGTCCAATAGGACTTTAAGTACAGCCGAAATGTCGGTTTTGAGCAAAGGTCTTTCCTTTGTTCCTTCTACATCATTTAATGACGTTCAATGGAAAATTGATTCTTACAAATTCGCACGTTCCCTAAGGATCAAAGAATATTTTGAAAAATCTCCCCCCCCAGTGCCATCCAACAGTGCCCCTGTTCCAGTGTGTATTAAAACTAAATCCAGATTTGACCCCATCTCTAACAATGCGTCCATCAAGAGCTTTTCTAAAACTCTGGATAGAGCAGTAGTCTCTCAGACACAAAAAACACGCTCCATTTCCAACAATTTAACATCTGCAGAACGACAGGCACTGCATGATCTGAGAGCTGATAAAGACTTAATTATACGGACCGCAGACAAAGGAGGTGGCATTGTGCTACAAAATCTGTCGGATTACAAACAAGAGATTTATTCTCAACTACAGGATGTGCAAGTATATGAGGAATTGCCTGATGACCCCACTCAGAGTTATAAAAGTGAATTAACCACCATCTTGACGCAAGCAGTTTCCAATGGCATCATCTCGGAACAATTAAGTCACAACCTGACTCAAGAATGTCCTGTGTCACCCATACTCTACACCATACCCAAACTTCATAAAAATCCCACACGCCCTCCAGGTCGCCCCATCATAGCGGCAAGAGATTCTATATACTACAAAATCTCACAATACCTGGATTTCTATTTACAGCCATTGATACAAAAACACCACATGTTTCTAAAAGATACCACCACCTTAATCAATAAACTGATATCTATCACACCTGTCCCAGACAATAGCAAACTGTGTACTTTAGATGTCATATCTCTATACACCAACATTCCACATGATGCTGGCATTCATGCCGTTAAAATGTTTTTGACCAATAATGCTGCTTATGAGGGGCCAGATCTTGACTTCTTTTTAGAACTTCTGACTCTTACCTTGACACGTAATTACTTTCTTTTCAACGGTAAATGGTACCGCCAGCGACGGGGCTGCGCAATGGGTTCTTGCGTAGCTCTGTCGTTCGCAAATATATACATGTTCAAAGTAGAACAGGAATTATTACTTTCCAATAGCTGTATATCTGGGGACTTACTTTGGATTACCAGATATATAGATGATCTGTTGCTGATCTGGACTAGCTCCGAGCAACAGCTAGAGTTACAATTACAAAGGATCAATACCCTTGACCCCACCATCAAGTTCACATGGGACATCAGTGACACACAGGTACATTATCTTGATGTCAATATCTCCCTTACTAACGGTGTACTACATACCAGCCTTTACAAAAAGGGAACAGACAGAAATACCTATTTACACGCACAAAGTCAGCATCCTCCGGCGTGTATCAGAGGTCTGCCCTATTCACAGTTTCTCCGTGTTTGCAGAATTTTTGACACACACGAAAATACCATCACTGACATTGATTCCTTGATTGTACAATTCTTACAACGTGGCTACAATTATGAAGAACTACTTAAGGCTAAGACTAAAGCATTAGCCATTCCTAGAACACAGCTACTAGCACCAGCAGTCCCCAAGTCCGCACTTCTCAATAAACAAGTATTTGTGCAGGAATACCATCCATTCAGTCGCACTATCAACAAAACAGCCAAAGAGCTCTGGCCAGTTGTAGCCCTAGATCCTGACCTGAAATTTGCTAGAAAGACCAAAATTCTCCCCAGCTTCACCAGAAACAAAAATCTTAAAGATTTATTGGTAAGAAATGACATAACTGGTGCTTCCAATGCTGGACCGACACATTTCCTTACCCGTAAGCCGGGTTATTACAAATGCACTGGCTGCATAACTTGCAGCTATATGGAAACTGGAAGGGACTTTTGTCATCCACATACTGGCAGACGCATTTCCATCAAACATTTCTTGACCTGTAGTACCAGATTTGTCATCTACTATATCAGATGCCCTTGTGGTCTGCTCTATATAGGTAAGACCACCTGCATGTTCAAGGAGAGAATGGCCACACACAGAATGGCCATCAGACAAGCCCTCGAAGGAGGCAATCAAGATCAGCCAGTCGCTAGACATTTCAAGACCTTCCAGCACAACCTATCCACACTCAAATACAAGATCATTGACCATGTTCCGATCAGCATCACGGGGGGAGAAAGAGCCAAACAACTGCTACGCTTGGAAACACGCTGGATACACAAACTTAACACGGTGTCTCCAGCGGGACTTAATGAATATAACTCCTGGAACTGTTATTTGTGATGTCCTTTACACCCATCAGATCATTTTGCCATCCTTTCTTTCCAGCGTTCTGATGGTGTATATTCACGGACAGGTTGCACTAGACTGTGACATGAAATGGCGCTACCTATACCTGTGACGCCTTTGCAGCGTCCATTTACCTATAATACATGTGGACTGGATTTGATCTCATATTGCTGTTTTTTTTCGTTTTTTCCTTTGTTCTCTTATGTGACATGAATAAGTAAATTGTCCATTTGCTTGTAGTAGAGTCCGTATGCTTACATAGCGCTTTAGGATCCCATTTTTTTATGCTTTCCACGTATCTTTATAACTAAGCTTACTAATTAGTTCATTGGCACAAGTGTTCATATGTGGAATGTCCTGGATTCTTTGCTATTTAACTTTGTTTGATTAACAAATACTTTCTTTTGATTATCGTTTGTATGTTTGGGTTTTTTTCTTTACACACTTTTGTTTATACAAGTCTCCAGGCAACGGCTGGCGGTCAGGTGGTGCAGACCAGGCACCCGTCGCATTGCATGTGACGTCAACAGCCGCCGACCGCGGCTCTGGAACCACGAGTTAACACTGTGAGATCTCTTTCTATAAAGGTATGTGTTTCCCCTTTGTTTTGTATCCTGACGAAAGTTTTTATAATAAAACTGAAACGTTGATCTACATAGGCGTGCTAGCCTTTGATTATTACTGCATATATAAGTCCTATGAGTGCCGCCAGCATCTTCTATGTATATATATATATATATATATATATATATATTTGATATTAAAAGGGTATGCATACAATATAACATAGGTACAGTATATCATTCAGTTATAATGTAAATAAATATGGTTACAGAATTATAGTTACATAAGAAGCAGATACAGCCAACGTACATCACCCTGTCCCATAGAACTTTCCTCCATCTCAGCAAGCAACTAACAGAGCTTCCTGGGTGAGGGGAAATACCTATAATACTGTGTATTGGGGGAGGTACATGTCTGGGACTGAGTCTTCTGCTATTGGTCCATGGGAGGGAGGTCTCTCATTCATGATGTGTTATTGGTCAGTTCATATGCAAGCAACGTCAGGTTTGATGATGCATTTATAGGGGTTAGCCACTGGTTTTTGCTGCATACATGCTGTCTTCAGGAAGTTCCTTTGTATTCATACATTTGGTCATAAATAATCGTTGCAATGTGCTACAATCTACCCATAGCTATCAAATTAACACACGTTCTCCTGATCATTTTGACACTAAGCATGATATGTTTAACTTGTTCCGTTCCAATAATACATATATATCTGATGTTACACTCTATTATATAATGTAATACAAAATGATGCTAAACATGTTTTGTCTATGTGTTGTATGAATATGTTGTATATGTCTTTGTGGCTTCTCTGTGCGAATGCGTATTCTACTGTATATGCGCAAAACGCACGAACAGAGACCCATCTGTTTGGAGTTTGTATGTGGTGTGTATGTAATATTATTGGCTTCTACAGTCCACCCTTTGCCAGTAGACAATAACTGTCATAACTGTCACACTAAACATAATTACAAAAAAAAATTTCAAACAATAATCGGTGACCTAGACACACGTATGTATTAATTTCGCAAATCAGACATTGACTATATTTGGGGAAGACAGGGATGAGGACGGAACATCCTCTATATGCACTCGGCGGTCACGGGACCACTGGTTGGGTGTGGGATGACATTCAACCTATAGAGTATGCTGGGACAGTGCTATGGCCTATGATGTCTGATTCGAACGAAAGTTGCATACATACATGTACCTACGGCTTTGTACACTGATGTTCGGATTCAATAGAGTTTTTGCTGGGTAGAGGGAGAAAACATAAATCGTGAAAGAGACATATAAAATTTTCATGGTATATATTCCTATCACTCCCTGAATATTTGTTTCCATTCCTGGATCGTATGCTAGGTCTGTTTCATCATTGAACAAGGGTTATTATTTCAGGTAGTGTCCTTCCTAGATAACATAAACCTTCGGAGTTCGGGGAGAGCCATTCGTAAACTTTTCTTCCACATATATTAATGAGCTCTTTATCTGCTATGTTTGAATAGCCATTGTCTGATTGTTCCTGCTTACCAATTTCAGGAAATCAGGAAATTGGGAGGTGAGATTTAAACATACCAGGGATTTATCTATGGTACTGGTGGATCTTAAGACTAGGGGGTCTAGTTATATTCCTTGTCCACCTGTCCCCCCCCCCCCCCCCTTTCCGTGTCATTTAAGTACCTCAGCTAATTCTAAAGAATATGGCGTTAATCCTTAATATTTTGTCTTAGAGGTACCTGTGAGCACATCCAACATTCCGTTTAGTTTAAGACCTTACCCACTAGTGAGTGGTAATCACTCAAGGGATGTCTGTCAAATGCTGCCTTATTGCTAGACTGACATCTCTGGATGCAATCATCTCAATTATAGGGTCACAAGAACTACAAAATACAGTATTCCTCAGACAATAGCCTATCGCGTTACCTCCGAACTCCGTAATTACTAGACTTTTGATTTTCTCTGGCTTTAACAAAGTGATAGGCTGATCCTGGGATCCTATAAAGACATCACTCCTTTCTCCAGAACCACTTCCAGTCCCACACTCGACTCCCCATGAAACCTCACAAAAATAGAATGTCCTGGAAAAAAAATGTTTGTCAACGGGAAAAAAGAAAGATAGAACAAAACAAATCTTGCTTATAGCAAATCCATTACTACGACTGGTCTTTCTGTCCTTTAGTACGCTCAGGTAGTGTTCAACAGTGCCGCCTCTCAGTCTTCACGGAACAGACTCTCGAGTCATATTTCTGCGATTTCACTCCCTTTATGAGTTCCTTCTGGACTAACGACTTTCTTGCGATGGGAATTCGTGGACCCAAGTCTCTCTCTCGGCTACTTTCACTGGGATCGTGCTGTCAACAAAACTTGGTATGGTCCTTCCCACCTGTCTATTAGGCAACCTGGGCGTAAGAACAATCACACAGTCTCTTGATTCACAATCAAGACAGTTAGTAGTTGGCATATCAGGAATCAATAATTTCAAGTTCTTTTGTTAAGTTCTCAAATGCTGGCTCATCTCGATAAGGTACTCTACTGTCACCTCATTGGTGTATTTCTGATCATGGTGCGGATCGATCATGACATGAGGTTGTCTTCCAAAACCAAAAAAAAATAAAAATTTTCAAAGAGGGTGATTCATTAAGTGGGGATCTGGGAGTGGTTCCGATGCTACATAACACTATTGGCAGTGTCTATGACCACAATAGTCCAGTTTCAAGCTATCACTTTGCTCCTAATCCTAGGGGTACCATATCTACACACAAATTCCTGCACAATTTTCTTTGCGGTAAACACAGCAGCATCTGTGGCGACAGGAAATGCCTCTACCCGGTTTGAGAAAACATCAGTGCACACCAATACATATTTCAAATTCCTACAGGGTGTTAACTGTACGAAGTCGATTTGTATTACCTGAAAAGGTCCATCTGCAGGAGGGATATGGGATGGCTCTGTCAATGCTACCTTACCAATATTCTTCCTCATGCAAGTAAGACAGGTCATTGCTTTCCTGCTTGCCTGAGAAGAGAACCCTGGTACACGCCAGTAAGTACTTACCAATTTGGACATACCTTCCTTACCCTAGGTGAGTCAGACCATGTGCCTCCTCAGCTAGGCCTAGGAGATACGTCCTGGGGGGCTTCTGGCTTACCTTGTCCATCTCTACAGAGTCCTGAGGACTCCTGACCATACCCCTTCGCCTTCCAGACCTCCTTTTCTTGTTGGGAACACAAATTTGCATCTTAATTTAACTGTAGTGTGTTTGCAATGTAGAGTAAAAACATCTCTAGAGTAGAAAAAAAAAATATCAGGTCTGCGTTCACCAACGGGCTGTCACTTATGTCTGGTCTCGTAGTAAAGGTCTGATTCAGATATTCCATACCATCATGCATATCAGTGTCTATGCAAAATTTCCCTTGACCAGTATTCTCATCCTCCACCCTTTGTGCATGACAAGGCACACTGCAGTAATATACTGGTGTCATTCTGCTGATGAGACATACCGGGTTCGGGCAGAACTTTGAAGGACCAATACGGCATGTGGTGTATGAACTGTCAAACCATGTACCAGTACTACGTCCTAAGTATTTGCCCCTTGTCCTACACAACTGCGGTTTATCCCTTGAGACCATGTGTCCTGTATGGAAGAGACGAAACAGAAACTGTTTCGTATCTGCCAGGGATGACTCAAATGAATCAGCGCACAACAACAAGTCATCAACATATTGTATCAGCACTGACCCATTCTCAGGCTGAAAGGACTGTAAACAGTCATGTAGGGCTTGGGAGAAAATACTCAGGCTGTCACTGAAACCTTGGGAGAGTCGGGTCCATGTATTGTACCCCCTTTGTGAACGCAAAGATGAAGAGGAAACTGTGAAGAAACAGAATAGAGGTTGGTGACAGTAAAGTTTGTAGAGAGGGAGAGGATTTTATTAAAATGACAACTGGATTGGGCACTACGGGGAATTGATTAACTACTTGGTCTACCCCCCTTAAATCTTGTGCTTGCTGTGTCACTACTGGGACTACCTCAGCCATCAATCCAGTGTCCTATCCATCCTAAGTTCATAGGGAACCCAGTATCTGCAAGATAATTTAATCTACCTGTGATGGACATGACTTTAGAACAGTGGAATGCAACATCAGTCTTTGAGGAGTATCTAACATACCTTGTACTTCCTGAGCGGGAGTACAATATATGTATTTCACATTTCAATTTACACAACAAATTCTCTGTCGATTAAGTTAGTCAGGAGCCACTGCTACTAGGAGAAAAGAAAAGAGTTTAGCATCATAGAGGCCCAATCGTAACTTCAGCAGGTTTTGTCAAAGGGTAATGTTGCACTTCTCTTGTTACTCCCATTTGCCGAATTAGTGTTTACCAGTGATCTTATCCTGATGGTGAATTTTCTAGTACTACAAAAAAAACAAGCTTCTAGGTCATGCAAAGTATTCATTCAATCCTTCTCATCCCATATTAAGGGTCTGTACATGGTCTTCAGACGTCATTCAACCAAGGGCCTAATCTCCCTTTTATATACTACTCTCATTGGGGAAACTTCCTCTCAGCGTGATCCTCATGAGAAAGCATGGGAACTGGACCTAGGCTCGGCCTTAGATGACGAGGAATGGTCTGAAGCCTGGGGTAACGCGGCAGTTAGCTCCATCTGCGTTAGAATCAAGGAGAATGTTTATAAATTATTATATAGATGGTTAGATGGTATTATGTACCGTCTCGTTTGACCAAAATGTACCCTGATACATCGGATAGGTGTTGGAGAGGATGTGGAGCAGAGGGCTCTTTTCTACACATATGGTGGTCATGCCCTAAAATAGTAAACATATGGAGGGAGGTGATTAATTTTATTTCCAGCTTATTGCAGACTCCTATTCCTTTTGACCCTAAATACATTCTTCTCCCCTTAAACCTGCCAACGCTGACAACATGACATGTCAATTGGCTGCAGATTGGAAAAACCCTATCCCGCCTTCCATGCAATCTATAATTACCCGTATCTGGTATGTTTACCGCATGGACTACATGACTAGCATTATAAATTTTTCCTCTAAGTCATTCGAGAAAATATGGAGCCCATGGCTGACTACCCAACATGCCCCTTCACCTTTTAATTAGTGATGCCTCGCACTATATTTGATGGGACTCCCCCGGGGACTCTGCCCTACCTTATTTTGTCTCTCTCTTTCTCACTCCTTTTCTCTGTCTTTCTTTCTTCTCGACCTCTTTCTACTTTTACTTTTCAGTCTCGGTCGGTTAGCTTCTCTGCTGACTGCCATTCTATCTATTTTATACTACCCGCTTTATGGGTCAAAAATGGATCACTGGTTTTTGGTTTTTTTTTTGGTCATCTTTATAGTCACCAACTGTTAAGCTGTATTTGCAATGTACTATGCTATAACCACTATTTGTTGGTTTCTGTTCGCTTTTGTGATCCCACGAATAAAAATTATGTTTAAAAAAAAAAAAAAAAGGGTCTGTACATGGTCCAACAAACATTTCCGAGCTTATCTAGACTAGGGGCATTACTAGAAATGAATACTTCTTATGTGGTAATTAAAAAGAAATACCCGGGGGTTACCCTATCTCTGTCCGCTTTCCTACTGTAAAATACTAATCTGCGGACAGGATATTCTCCATTTATGACATTACTTTCTTGATTTTTATTTTATTTTTGGGTTTTACTATATATGTACTTGAATGGCTCCATACTTACCAGTTCCACTGGTCTCAGCCACTTCCCCTGCAGGCTACTGCTCCTTTTTTACCGGTTGGATACTCCTCTGAGTGCATGAGAAATGGCTGAAACCAGTCAGGTCGCCTTCTCCTCCTAAATAAAACTTTGACATTCATTAGTACATATATAGGTTACATTCATAATTTTCATAATTTTATTATTTTCTATAGTTCGTATACTGGCTGTAACTGCTTCCACATCCACATATGGCGGTGTACTTGCTTTCTCTTTTTACTTACTTATTGTTGCTACGAGTTCAAACAGTTATGTTTTCGTTCTTGTCTTATATGACTTTGGTTAAACATGCTACCTGCAATACCTCAGGATCAAAACCACCAATCACTGGAAATGATATTTCACCATTCATACGTACTCAATCATTACAAAAAGCCTCCGTGTGTAAGGACCATACGTTTGAATTATAGACGAGACATTGTCTCTTTCCATTACTCCATCTCGCAGGTTCACCTCTATTGCCAAGAGTCTACAGCAGGTGCGGCAACAGCTGAAGAAACTGGAGGAGTTGGAGCAGAAGCTGACGTACGACGGCGACCCCATAACAAACAACAAGCAGGCGTTGCAGGAGCGCACACAGGGTTTATTTAAGCAGCTCTTACAAAGGTATCGCCCTATTCCTTCCAGTGAGCAGATTAATATTATTCTTTCTCAATGTTTTGTTGGAAAGAAAAATAAAACTGATACAATTGGGCTGATAAACTGAGGAACTGGGGAAATAGAAACTACAGACGGTAAAGAGAAGCCGAGTATTCTCCTGTATTCACAAACCAGGACAAATGTCAGGAAATAGGGAGTGTACCAATGGTGTCCCCCCAATGCTATGTGTTACTTGTATAACGCAGCACCCCCCTCCACAGTGCTATATGTTACCTGTATAACGCAGCCCCCTCCACAGAGCTCTATGTTACCTGTATAACGCAGCCCCCTCCACAGTGCTCTGTTACCTGTATAACGCAGCCCCCTCCACAGTGCTATATGTTACCTGTATAACACAGCCCCCTCCACAGTGCTATATGTTACCTGTATAACGCAGCCCCCTCCACAGTGCTATATGTTACCTGTATAACACAGCACCCTCCACAGTGCTCTGTTACCTGTATAACGCAGCCCCCTCAACAGTGCTCTGTTACCTGTATAACGCAGCCCCCTCCACAGTGCTATATGTTACCTGTATAACACAGCCCCCTCCACAGTGCTATATGTTACCTGTATAACGCAGCCCCCCCCCCTCCACAGTGCTATATGTTACCTGTATAACGCAGCCCCCTCCACAGTGCTCTATGTTACCTGTATAACGCAGCCCCCTCCACAGTGCTATATGTTACCTGTATAACACAGCCCCCTCCACAGTGCTATATGTTACCTGTATAACACAGCCCCCTCCACAGTGCTATATGTTACCTGTATAACGCAGCCCCCCCCCTCCACAGTGCTATATGTTACCTGTATAACGCAGCCCCCTCCACAGTGCTCTATGTTACCTGTATAACGCAGCTCCCTCCACAGTGCTCGGTTACCTGTATAACGCAGCCCCCTCAACAGTGCTCTGTTACCTGTATAACGCAGACCCCTCCACAGTGCTCTGTTACCTGTATAACGCAGCTCCCTCCACAGTGCTATATGTTACCTGTATAACACAGCCCCCTCCACAGTGCAATATGTTACCTGTATAACGCAGCCCCCTCCACCACAGTGCTATATGTTACCTGTATAATGCAGGCCCCTCCACAGTGCTATATATTACCTGTATAACGCAGACCACCCCCCCTCCAAAGTGCTCTGTTACCTGTATAACACAGCCCCCTCCGCAGTGCTATATTTTACCTGTATAACGCAGCCCCCTCCACAGTGCTCTGTTACCTGTATAACGCAGCCCCCTCCACAGTGCTCTGTTACCTGTATAACGCAGCCCCCTCCACAGTGCTATATATTACCTGTATAACACAGCACCCTCCACAGTGCAATATGTTACCTGTATAACGCAGCCCCCCCCCCTCCACAGTGCTATATGTTACCTGTATAACGCAGCCCCCCCCCCTCCACAGTGCTATATGTTACCTGTATAATGCAGCCCCCACCACAGTGCTATATGTTACCTGTATAACGCAGCCCCCTCCACAGTGCTATATGTTACCTGTATAACACAGCCCCCTCCACAGTGCTATATGTTACCTGTATAACGCAGCACCTCCTCCACAGTGCTCTGTTACCTGTATAACGCAGCCCCCCCTCCACAGTGCTATATATTACCTGTATAATGCAGCCCCCTCCACAGTGCTATATGTTACCTGTATAACGCAGCCCCCTCCACAGTGCTATATGTTACCTGTATAACGCAGCCCCCCCTCCACAGTGCTATATATTACCTGTATAACGCAGCCCCCTCCACAGTGCTATATGTTACCTGTATAACACAGCACCTCCTCCACAGTGCTCTGTTACCTGTATAACGCAGCCCCCCCTCCACAGTGCTATATATTACCTGTATAACGCAGCCCCCTCCACAGTGCTATATGTTACCTGTATAACACAGCCCCCTCCACAGTGCTATATGTTACCTGTATAACGCAGCCCCCTCCACAGTGCTATATGTTACCTGTATAACACAGCCCCCTCCGCAGTGCTCTTTTACCTGTATAACGCAGCCCCCTCCACAGTGCTTTATGTTACCTGTATAACACAGCCCCCTCCACAGTGCAATATGTTACCTGTATAACACAGCCCCCTCCACAGTGCAATATGTTACCTGTATAACGCAGCCCCCCCCACAGTGCAATATGTTACCTGTATAACGCAGCCCCCCCCTCCACAGTGCAATATGTTACCTGTATAACGCAGCCCCCCCCCTCCACAGTGCAATATGTTACCTGTATAACGCATCCCCCTCCACAGTGCTATATGTTACCTGTATAATGCAGCCCCCTCCACAGTGCTATATATTACCTGTATAACGCAGACCACCCCCCCTCCAAAGTGCTCTATGTTACCTGTATAACACAGCCCCCTCCACAGTGCTATATGTTACCTGTATAACACAGCCCCCTCCACAGTGCTATATGTTACCTGTATAACACAGCCCCCTCCACAGTGCTATATGTTACCTGTATAACACAGCACCTCCTCCACAGTGCTATATGTTACCTGTATAACACAGCCCCCTCCACAGTGCTATATGTTACCTGTATAACACAGCACCTCCTCCACAGTGCTATATGTTACCTGTATAACGCAGCCCCCTCCACAGTGCTATATGTTACCTGTATAACGCAGCCCCCTTCACAATGCTATACGTTACCTGTCTTCCGCACCTGTTTAGCACAGCCTCATCCCCCACACACACACACACACACACAGTGCTATATGTTACCTGTCTAGCACAGGCTCTTTTATTATTATTATTATTATTTATTATTAAAGGCAGCGCCACACTGTTTATAACTCATAAAAACATAATCAGGATTCAGCAAATCAGAACGTATTACATTTACAAATGTTATAATGTATTACATCACTCTAAAGATATTATATATTTGTTCAACAGCTCTTTTGTGGTTGAAAGGCAACCGTGCATGCCCACCCACCCACAGCGGCCCCTGGTCCTGAAAACTGGCGTCCAGTTCACTGTGAAACTCAGGTACCGATCACACGTGTGTCCAGCCATTCTGATCTGCATGTATGTGACTGCGCCACGGCGAGATATCACTGATTGTAAAGCACCGAGTATGTCCTCATGTTCCAGATCTCTAGTTGTGTATATTCTGGGGACGCATCATCTGATTATTGTAATAAGCGTCTGTTCCAGGGTAACGTGTCGGGAAATGTTGCGTTATAAGTATTTATTCTGTATTTTACAGACTTCTGGTCAAACTACAGGAGCTCAACTACCAGCTAAAAGTAAAAGCCGTTTTTGATAAGTAAGTATATGTTTGATAGTGAAATATATATATATTGATGAAGTCCAAGTGATGAAACCCGTTGGGAGACCTATACTTACCTCATACCAAAGATAAGGAAAATCTGCTTATTTTGATCTTATTGTAGTTTTATATTTTCATTTTAAGTGTTTTAGTCCAGTTGTGATTGTATTGTTGTCCCATTTTATATATATGTAATTTTAATTTATTTTTACGGTAATAAATAGTTTTATTATATTTATTATTGGCAATCGTACTTAATTGACACCGTTGGTCGCTATACATCCCTCATCCCCCCATTCCATATATATATATATATATATATATATATATATAGCAAAGTCACTTTAAAAGTGTAAGCTTAATTATAAGTGCTACCATTTAGGGGTCTATTTATGAAGCAGTGAAAAGTGTAGAGAAATGAGGAAGTGAGCCTGTGGAGAAGTTGCCCATGGCAACCAATCAGCACTGAAGTAACATTTATAATTTGCATACTATAGAATTGTACGGAGCAGCTCATTGGTTGCCATGGGCAACTTCTCCACTGGCTCACTACTCCACTATTTTCACTGCTTCATGAATAGACCCCTTAGACCAGGGGCAAAAAAAGGGGCGTGGTATAACAAAAAAGTGGGTGTGGTATAACAAAAAGTGGGCGTGGTATAACAAATAAACGGACGTAGCCTTGCTGCACAGAGTGTAATGACTGCCTCGCACGAAATAACACATTGGCCCCCACAGGTAAAACCCTCAAACACATATGCCCCCACAGTGCCAGATACACATATGCCCCCACAGTGCCATGTGCCCACAGTGCCAGATATGCCCCCACAGTACCAGATACAGATATGCCCCCACAGTGCCATGTGCCCACACTGCTAGATATGCCCCCACAGTGCCAGATTACAGATATGCCCCCACAGTGCCATGTGCCCGCAGTGCCAGATATGCCCCCATAGTGCCAGATATGCCCCCACAGTACCAGATTACAGATATACCCCCACAGTGCCATGTGGCCCCAGTGCCAGATATGCCCCCACAGTGCCAGATACAGATATGCCCCCACAGTGCCATGTGCGCACACTGCTAGATATGCCCCCACGGTGCCAGATTACAGATATGCCCCCACAGTGCCATGTGCCCGCAGTGCCAGATATGCCCCCACAGTGCCAGATGTGCCCCCACAATGCCAGATTACAGATATGTCCCCCACAGTGCCATGTGCCCGCAGTTCCAGATATGCCCCCAGTGCCAGATATGCCCCCACAGTGCCAGATTACAGATATGCCCCCCACAGTGCCATGTGCCCGCAGTGCCAGATATGCCCCCACAGTGCCAGATTACAGATATACCCCCACAGTGCCATGTGGCCGCAGTTCCAGATATGCCCCCACAGTGCCAGATATGCCCCCACAGTGCCAGATTACAGATATGCCCCCACAGTGCCATATGCCCCCAAAGTGCCAGATATGCCCCCACAGTGCCAGATTACAGATATACCCCCACATGTGGCCGCAGTTCCAGATATGCCCCCACAGTGCCAGATATGCCCCCACAGTGCCGGATATGCCCCCACAGTGCCAGATACAGATATGCCCCCACAGTGCCATGTGCCCACGCTGCTAGATATGCCCCCACAGTGCCAGATTACAGATATGCCCCCATAGTGCCATGTGCCCGCAGTGCCAGATATGCCCCCACAGTGCCAGATTACAGATATGCCCCCACAGTGCCATGTGCCCGCAGTGCCAGATATGCCCCCACAGTGCCATGTGCCCGCAGTGCCAGATATGACCCCACAGTGCCAGATATGACCCCACAGTGCCAGATATGACCCCACAGTGCCAGATATGACCCCACAGTGCCAGATATGACCCCACAGTGCCAGATATGACCCCACAGTGCCACATATGCCCCACAGTGCCACATATGCCCCACAGTGCCACATATGCCCCACAGTGCCACATATGCCCCACAGTGCCACATTTGCCGCCACTGTGCCATGTGCCCGCAGTGCCAGATATGCCCCCACAGTGCCAGATATGCCCCACATTGCCAGATATGCCCCCATAGTGCTCACCGTGCTGTGTGGAGAGTGCAGCGCGCGCTTCTCCTGCCTGCCGTCCTGCCCCTCAGTCTGGTCTCCGGCGGTGGCGGCAGCGTGTATGGCTCAAATCAGGCGCCGGTTCGCGAGCTCTGATTGGCTAACGAACCGGCGCCTGATTTGAGCTATACACTCCGCCGTCACTGCCGGAGACCAGACTGAGGGGCAGGACGGCAGGCAGGAGAGGCGCGGCTTCAGGTGGATGGGCAGCGGATCGCGATCGACTGGTCGCATGTCCGCGATCGACCAGTCGATCGCGATCGACTGTTTGGCCACCCCTGCCTTAGACTGTAATCACTTCCTGTGTTTTATGATGCACAGTATATGGAATATGTATTATTTTATTTGAAAATAAAGGTTTGCTTTTTTTTTTTTTTTAGAGATGTTAATGAGAAGAACACGGTTAAAGGGTAAGTGCGTGTGTGTATTTATGTGTGTAGGTGTGTGTGTATTTATATATGTGTGGTGTGTATGTATGTGTGTGTGTGTGTGTGTGTGTGTAGCGAGCTGTAGGATTGTATGTTTTTCAATACCAGTCCATCATTTTGTTTTTTTAATGCAGTCAAGCAAACAAATCAATTAAAATCATTTAAAGCCGTGATATGTTTTGTAGACATTTAAGCACATTTTCAGTGGCTATAAAGTGCTTAAAAGGATACACTTGTGGAAACTAGGCCCCTAAATCACTTTAAAAACGCATCTGTACAATTTCCACCCCTGTTAGCAACAATGAAATCGTAATCCGTACGTAAAACACATGAAACAAAAATGCACTAAACAGGCTTTAAAAATAGAAGATTTTAGAATTTAAGAGGTATTAACAACACAATAAAAATTCAAAAATGTAAATAGGGGAGTCACCCCCACTGTCAGTGAGTCCCGGCTGGTGATGTTGGCAGCGTTGGGGGGCAGTGGGTGTGGCTCCCCATCTGAATTTCGGGGCGGTGCTACAGCCCCACCTCCGGACCCCCCACTGGTTGCTTGGCTTCCATTTTTGGCCTATTTTGTATCCTGTATATTGTACTCGCATGCAACAAGGAACAATAATGTTTATCATTATTATAAGTTATATATAATATATATATATATATATATATATATATATATATATTAAATCAAAACGTTAGCAGTGCATTCTTCATTTTACATTTGCTAAATTACATCCAGCGCCGGATACAGTCATCCTGCACTAAGAGGCAATGGACCCTGTCACAGACTTTGCGACTTACGCCGCGCTGAGCACCTTATTCGCATGACTAATACAACAGAAGCGCAATGATCGGGTTCTCCCGGGCACTGCCATTGCATGCAGCTGCTGCCTCAGACGCTAACCTGGGCAAAAACGTACTTTTGCCGTAAAGGAATGTGTGTAATCTAGTGCGCCTGGTACACGGTGAGTGACTGTGTGCGCAGGTATGATGTGAATAAGATATAAAAGTCAGGAGAGTACAGGAATCGCTACCGGTGGATTGTCTAAGTTGCGCCAAGCGTCTTGCGCCATATGCTGCGAAACGCTAGGGGGCGTTAAAGGTAGCAGGCTGCGGGCGACGGATCAGAAGCGTCTTTATTGTAACGAGAGTGGCGCTGTTTCCAGAAGGATCTCTCGCACAGGGCCGCGCTAGTGCGCACTGATAATGATGACGATGAAACCGAGCGTATGGATAGAATATCTGCATGTGATTCCGCGCATGCAATGCGGGAATGGTCACGGCCAATGTGCATTCAACCAGTTGGCTGGTCAAGAGAGCGGAGAGCCCGTGTGCAGCCTGGTGCCGATCGCATATGCCGGTCTCTGGGCCCTATTTCCTCAGTGACTCCTGCGCATGCGTAGATCTCCATGCTCCATGTTTACAGTGATATTTGCGACGTCAACGGAGAGGTAATTATTGTGAGTGGGTGCAGGCAGGGGCAATCGCAGGATTAGTAGAGGGGGGTTTCCAAATGCAGTCCACAGTCTCCCGCTCTGCGAAACATTGGAGCAAGCGCGGGGAGTGGTAGAAGAACCTAGTTTCGACCCTGGGCATTAATGTAACATTGGTCTTTTTATACACTGGATACTGTATGGAATACAGTATCAATATTTTACACTATAGATGGTTTATAGTATAGGCTGTATCAAACATATTTATCTAATATAAAGAAAATAAGTGGTCAGGAAAAGGTTAAACATCCCATAATGAATAAATACACAAACATAATAGAACCTGTAGGAGACAGAACTGCACTTTCTAAGCACACATTCTCCCACCTCATGGTAAGGCTCCTGTCTCTTCTTCCTGGCAGCTACTCTCTGGCCCTGTGCACTGACTGAAAGCTCAGATCCACACACACAGCAAAGTGGGTAGAAGAAGCTGCTTCCACTGGGCATATGCAGCAGCTCTGCTCTGTTCCTTTACACTGCATGATGTGACGGTAGCTCTAGTAATCGTAATTTATACTATTGCTAACATGGTCGTAATCTGAGTCGATGGCCAAGAGGAGGGGGTTTCCAGGCAACCGGAAACATCCCTGTGTTTGCCTGTGGCAGGGGCATGCACTGTGGGTCTCCCTGGGTATTCAACTCTGCATCCGCCCACCCTTTCCTTAACGTCTTCTGTCCTAGAATGTCAGCCTTGTGTGTCAGACGTGGCCGCACATTGTCCTGCACCACACCTGTCCGTATACCTACCAGTTCCATGTCATGCACTGTGTGTAGAACATTCTGCACTGACCCTTCTCCTTCTATCTGGCAGGTTCCGCAAATTCAATATTCTAGGTACAAACACAAAAGTGATGAACATGGAGGAATCCACCAATGGATGTCTGGCCGCGGAATTCAGGCATCTGGTAAATGATGTTCCAGTCTGTGGGCTCATGGTGGGACTCGTACGCAGCAGCGTCACTTGTCTGACGCTCTAGTATAGATGGAATGTAGTCTGGAAGGAAGAGAGGGGGTCATTCCGAGTTGTTCGCTCGTTGCCGATTTTCGCAACGGAGCGATTAAGGCAAAAATGCGCATGTGCATGGTACGCAGCGCGCATGCGCTTAGTATTTTAGCACAAAACTTAGTAGATTTACTCACGTCCGAACGAAGAATTTTCATCGCTGAAGTGATCGGAGTGTGATTGGCAGGAAGTGGGTGTTTCTGGGCGGAAACTGGCCGTTTCTTGGGAGAGTGCGGAAAAACGCAGGCGTGCCAGGATAAAATGCGGGAGTGTCTGGAGAAACGGGGGAGTGGCTGGCCGAACGCAGGACGTGTGTGTGACGTCAAACCAGGAACGAAACTGACTGAACTGATCGCAGTGTAGGAGTAAGTTTCGGAGCTACTCAGAAACTGCTAAGAAATTTCTATTCGCAATTCTGCTAATCTTTCGTTCGCAATTCTGCTAAGCTAAGATACACTCCCAGAGGGCGGCGGCCTAGCGTGTGCAATGCTGCTAAAAGCAGCTAGCGAGCGAACAACTCGGAATGAGGGCCAGAATCCGGAGCTGCTGCTATTTTATCTCTGTAATTCGGAAACTGATGTTTTTTCCCTGAAAGCCGGTTCTATCAGGCCGCAGTGTTAGGCATATGAGCCCCTCTTATAGGACAGTGCTTGGAGGGGATATGTCTCGTGCAGCTAAGCAATACAGACAGGACAGACAGAAGAGACCTTTTATTAAAACTGTTGCTTTTTTTCCTAATAATATATATTCATTATCTTTACAATAACGTCATCTACCAGTGACGTATTATACAATAATTCTCGGTTTGTGCTCTAAAGAAAGTGTGATTCCCAATGACACAGGAGTCCTGTGATATCACTGCTGTCAGGGACCAGTTATTGTATATCTGTCCCTTATTGGTCCCTGTATCCTTTTACGTCCGGTTCTTCTCTGATTTAGCCTTCCATGTTACAGCGGTCACTCTGTATGAGATCCCCATATTATCAGTTGTGCTCTGGGATATGCTCCCCCCGTCTCCATGTCACGCGGATTACCGCTGTGCTACAGTTAGATCCCTAATCCCTCAGTGTTATAATAAGTATAATTGTGTGCTGCAGTGTTGCAGATTCGCCCGTATACAGTAACTTTATATCCTCTCGGATTATACAAGGAAATGACTGTGTTGTCCCCATGTACCCTCTGGAAATGTGATTCTAGTTCTGTTTCACTCCTAGCTGCAGAGTTTATTATTCCATAATCAATTCTTCATTATCATGAAATTCTTTCCTTACTGTATGTCTATAATGGGGTTTTTATTCTTGCCTTATAGCAATTAAAAGAACAGAAAAGTGCCGGCAACAGAACCAATGAGGTTAGTGTACAGTATGTGTAATAATTCCGCTACAAATACATCAGATGCAAGTGGAGTACAAAACATCTCAAACTGTGTGGGGTTTATATGTTCTCCCTGTGCTTGTGTGGGTTTTCTCCGGGTGCTCCGGTTTCCAGAAATATACTGGTAGGTTAACTGGCTACTGACAGAAATGAACCCTAGTGTAGGTGTATAAGTGTGGCAGGGAAAGTAGAGTGTAAGCTCCACTGGGGCGGGGGCTGATGTGACTCTTAAGGCGGGTACACACTGGCCGATATATCGGCCGTTCTCTTGAGTAGCCAATATATCACGGGTCTGTCGGCCAGTGTGTACGGGCGATATGTCTGTGAACTCCGTATTTCACAGACCTATCGCGTCGGCCCCGCAGCACAGCTGACGGCCAGTATACCTACCGATATATTGGCGCGTCGCTGTCTGTGTACGGGTGGTCGACCGACCGCCCGTACACATGCTGTGGCAGCCGGCAGTGATTGACAGCGGAACTGGGCAGCCGGGTGTACACGCCCGCCCAGTTCATGACGTCAGTCCCCGACGGATCGGGCAGTGTGTATGCACAGCACACTGCCTGATCCGTCCATAGATATATCTGCCGATCAATTGATCGGCAGATATATCTATCAGTGTGTACCCACCTTTACACTCTCTGTACAGCACTGCAGAATATGTATGTGCTATATAAATAACCGGTAAATAATAATATGTAAAGGGATTGTCCTCTTGTTGGATCTAGTGGTGAGGATCCTGGTGATCATCCAAACCAAGTAACTGAACCGCAACATTTTTTTTTATCCCTTTTGTTTACGATCAGATAGAAAAATAAAAACATTGGGTGTGAACAACGATCTCCGCGTCCAGTATGGGAGAATTTCATTATTTGGTTTAATACTGAGCTCAGTACGAACAACACAAGCATTAAACATACCTCTCTGCCCACCAGCCGGCCCGTACGTCGTGCAGCCACCCCACTTCGTGAATCAGGGTCACTGGGTGTAAGTCCCGGAGGAAAGTCTGTCTTATTGAGTGAGGGTTAAGAGAGTCGAGAGGACCCAACTCCAACTCTCTGTAGTGGGTCCCGTTGTGAGATGTGTAAGTCTAAAGAATTTAGAATCCCTAGGTAAGATGTAACCAGTGGCCTGGGCCGGGGGGGGTGCAGGGGCCACGACCGCTATTCCTGTTGAGTGCTGCTGCCTAACTCGGCCCTGGCAAACGTTTTTATTTTTTCCCAATCTGCGCCACCGCTAATGGTACATCCCCTGTAATTAAAAAAATCACATTTCTCACCAGTCATACCTATTATGGCACCACAGCTCTTCTGGATTGCCCCCTGCTTGGATCTCATGCAGGCCAGGTTACAAAGTTGGTAAGTGTGGTTCTTCCAGCGCCAGCATGCAAGAACACTTCATGGCTTTCGGTGTTACAAGAGGTTCCACTATGATTTTACAGTATTTTTACAGGGCTAACAAGAGACCCCCAGTGCTGCTTACTTTTGGCACAGTACTCTCTAGTTGAAGGGACCTGATATTTTTTTTTCCTGTGGGGGCCCATTGTGTTTAGTTTTTTTTCAGTGGAGACCAGAGTGGGTGTGTGTGGTGGTGTTGTTGTTATTGTTGTTGTATTTTTCCGCCTGTGTCGTTTTATTCCTGTTGGGGCCAATGTGTATTATTTTTCTCCAGTGAGGGCCAATGTGTGAGTTGTTGTTTACATTTTTTTTTTTAGTAATAAAAATACTAGTATTAATTATAGATAATAGATATAGCTGTGTGTGCGTAGGGGGGGGGGGGGGGGGGGCTATATAATTTCTCATACAGGGTGCTAATACATTTTGGTTCGTTCAAACCAAGTGGTGTTGACAATGGGTGGACACCAGCCCACAAATAAGGGGAGCCGGTGCCTGTTCCACCCACCCTGCACCAGCATGAGGAGTAAAAAGGGTAGATTAGGAGTGCTGTCCATCATTCAGCTTTGCGCTCCAGCCCCTCTCCCCCCCCCCCCCCCCCCCCCCCCCCTACACACCTCCCCCTGTCACTCCAGTTGTCTCTTCCAACTCTGTGATCTAGAGAAAGTATTTTGGAGACTTACTGTAAAAGGCTTGTCAGGCTTTAGTGTTGTTCTACCTCATGCAGAAGGGGGTGTTGTGTTAGTGGGCCTTGCACTCTGGCCCACTAGCTTCTTGCAGTGCCCCTGGCTTAACGGCATGGAGGTTCCAAACCTTCCAGTTTTCAGACCCTGATAGTAATTTTAGATATGAATACCAGCTCAAACATTTGGCAGTTTGAAAACCTCATACAAAACCAAATTTTAGTGAATTTCCTCAAAATATTGACAAATGGTGGCTTTTGGGGGCCTTCCGAGTTGATCGCTAGTTGCATTTGTTCGCAGCGCAGTGATCAGGCTAAAAAACGGCAGTTCTGCGCATGCGGCGCAATGCGCACGCGCGACTTACGGGCACAACGAGCGATGCAGTTTTGCACAGGGTCTATCGATGCATTTCAGTCGCATTGGTTGCCGTAGAGTGATTGACTTGAAGTGGGCGTTTCTGGGTGGCAGCTGACCGTTTTCAGAGAGTGTTTGTAAAAACGCAGGCGTGACTGGGCAAACGCAGGGTGTGTTTGTGACGGCAAATCCGGAACTGAATAGTCTGAAGTGATCGCAAACGCTGAGTAGGTTTTGAGCTACTCTGAAACTACACAAAAATTTTTGCAGGCGCTCTGCGATACAACCGTTCGCACTTCTGCTAAGATAAAATACACTCCCAGTGGGCGGCGGCATAGCGTTTGCACGGCTGCTAAAAACTGCTAGAGAGTGATCAACTCGGAATGACCCCCTTTGTCTCTTCCCAGCTTTGACTAGCTGATTTGATTTATGTTAAAGTTGCTTACACTGCCTGGGTGTAGAGTTAGTTTATGTTCAGTACAGATCTGCTGCCTTGTAAACGTTACGGATGACCTGACATATATCTCCATTTTGTGCACTATACATATATTTTTTTATCTTTATCCTAATGTGCTATTCTTCATCTTCTCTCCGTTTAGGGACCTCTGATTGTCACGGAAGAGCTGCACTCCTTGAGTTTTGAGACACAACTTTGTCAGCCAGGAGTTGTGGTGGATTTAGAGGTACACTTGCTGAATGATAAAATGGATGTACTGTAGCAATCACAGCTACAGATGGGGAAGACTTTCATATCCTGTCGCTCCTTTACTTTCACATAACCTATTGTGAAAACGTGCGACGGGGCTGCGACCATTTTGCTTCAGTGATAAAGGGATATTGAACTAGATGCAAGAGTATTGCTGGTACTTGTATAATACACAAGTGATGTCTTATGGCTGAGTCTCAGATAATCGTGTTCTACCGTGTTCAGTTTCAAAAATATCTCAAAAATATTGGAGATTTCATGCTACAGTAAATTGTTGCAAGTTTCCCACTCATTTCTTCAGTCTGGTTATTAGGCAATTAATACTTACACTGTTTAACCAGCTACACGTGTATGGCTCATGGAATTGGTATGTGTTAGTGGACTAACTGGAATGGGTGTGTGTTAGTGGACTAACTGGAATGGGTGCGTGTGTTAGTGGACTAACTGGAATGGGCGTGTGTTAGTGGACTAACTGGAATGGGCGTGTGTTAGTGGACTAACTGGAATGGGCGTGTGTTAGTGGACTAACTGGAATGGGCGTGTGTTAGTGGACTAACTGGACTGGGCGTGTGTTAGTGGAGTAACTGGACTGGGCGTGTGCTAGTGGAGTAACTGGACTGGGCGTGTGTTAGTGGACTGACTGGACTGGGCGTGTGTTGGTGGAGTGACTGGACTGGGCGTGTGTTGGTGGAGTGACTGGACTGGGCGTGTGTTGGTGGAGTGACTGGACTGGGCGTGTGTTGGTGGACTGACTGGACTGGGCGTGTGTTGGTGGACTGACTGGACTGGGCGTGTGTTAGTGGAGTGACTGGACTGGGCGTGTGTTAGTGGAGTGACTGGACTGGGCGTGTGTTAGTGGAGTGACTGGACTGGGCGTGTGTTAGGGGAGTGACTGGACTGGGCGTGTGTTGGTGGAGTGACTGGACTGGGCGTGTGTTGGTGGAGTGACTGGACTGGGCGTGTGTTGGTGGAGTGACTGGACTGGGCGTGTGTTGGTGGAGTGACTGGACTGGGCGTGTGTTGGTGGACTAACTGGAATGGGCGTGTGTTGGTGGACTAACTGGAATGGGCGTGTGCTACTGGATAAACCTGCCCCCTCCATGTAGCAGCCTCTACCGTTATAGGAGTCATATGGAACAGAACCTCAGCTCCTCTTTTTCTTGAATCAAGTCGGCTAAAAGGCCGCAGCCCTGTGGAAAATAGGATTTTAATACCTACCGGTAAATCCTTTTCTCTTAGTCCGTAGAGGATGCTGGGGACTCCGTAAGGACCATGGGGTATAGACTGGATCTGCAGGAGACATGGGCACACTATAAGACTTTGAATGGGTGTGAACTGGCTCCTCCCTCTATGCCCCTCCTCCAGACCTCAGTTAGAAAACTGTGCCCAGGGAGACGGACATTTCGAGGAAAGAATTTTTTGTTTAAACACGGTGAGTGTCATACCAGCTCACACCACGAATATACCGCAGAACGTGGCATTCAATAGAATACCAGCCAACGGCATGAAAAATACACAGCCACATGCTGAGAGAATATGCAACACAACCAGTGTGTCAACACCACCAATAAAAAAGACACCGCCTGCCATGGCATGCACAACGTCAGCAACAGCCTGACAGAAAAGAAACACCACAAGAGTGTAACCATAACCAATTACTGCAGATACAGTACGCACTGGGACGGGCGCCCAACATCCTCTACGGACTAAGAGAAAAGGATTTACCGGTAGGTATTAAAATCCTGTTTTCTCCTACGCCCTGGAGGATGCTGGGGACTCCGTAAGGACTATGGGGTTTATACCAAAGCTCCAGACCGGGCGGGAGAGTGCGGACGACTCTGCAGCACCAATTGAGCAACATGAGGACCCCATCAGCCAGGGTATCAAACTTGTAGAGCATAGCAAAAGTGTTTGAACCCGAGCAAGTATCTGCTCGGCAAAGATGAATCGCCGAGACTTCTCGGGCATCCGCCCAAGAAAACCCACTTTCCAAGTAGAATGGGTCACCACCGAATTCGGTAACGGCAATCCAGCCGTAGAACGAGCACGCAGAATCGGATCACAGATCTAGCGTGTAACCCACTACAGAGACGCAGACGCCCCAATCACGCTGGGAGCAAACCGGACAAACAGAACCTGTTTCCACAATCTGAGCCAAATTGGCGACCTAAATATTCAAAGCTCTGACTACATCGAGAGACCTTGAAGCAGCTCAAGTAACCACAGGCATCAAATAGGCTGGTTTCTGCGAAACACCTAAACCACTGCTGGCAGAACTATTATCTGAGTTCTCAATTTCGCTCTGTCCACCTGGAAGATCAAACAGGGGCTCTTGTGAGACCCAGCCTCCACTTCCGACACCCGCCTTGCGGACGCCAAAGCCAAAAGCATGACCACTCTCCAAGAGAGAAAATTTAACACAACCTTTCAGAAAGGTTCCAATCATTGTGACACAAGAAAACTCAACACCACGTCAAGGTCCCACGGTGCCAATGGGGGCACAAACGGAGGGTGGATGTGTAGTACTCCTTCCACGAAGGTCCGAACTTCCGGAAAGGTCGCCAATTCTTTCTTGAAAGAAAATCAATAATGCCAAAACCGCTCTTGAATGGAGCCTAACTTTAGGCCTGCACCCACACCTGCTTGCAAAGAATGGAGAAAAACGACCCAGCTGAAAGTCTTCCGTAGTAGCCTTCTTGGATTCACACCAAGACACATATTTTCTCCAAACACGGTGGTAAGGCTTTGCCGTTACTTCTGTTCTAGCCTGAAGAAAAGTGGAAATTACTTCACTGGAAATACCCTCTCTGGCTAGGATATGGCGTTCAACCGCCACGCCGCCTAACGCAGCCGCGGTAAGTCTTGACACATGCCCGGATCTAGCTGTAACAGTTCCTCACATAGAGGAAGAGGCCAGGGATCCGCTATGAGTAAATCTTGAAGAACTGGATACCAAGCCTTCCATGTTCAGTCCGGAACAATGAGGATCACCTGAACCTCTGTTCATCTTACGTTTATCACCTTCAGCAGAGTGAAAACGGAGGGGACACATAGACCGACTGAAAACACGCAAGGTGTCCCGAGGACGTCCACTGCTATAGCTGGAGTGTCCCCTGACCTGGAACAATATCCCTGAGATCTCTTGTTGAGGCGAGACACCAATATGTCGAATTCAGGCACACCTCAAAGACCTGTCGCTTCAGTGAAACTTCTCGATGACGACTGTATATCTCCCGGATGGAGATCGCATCTGCAGAGGAATCTATTTCTCCGTCGTTCACATCCGGCCCGAAGAATGCTAATATAGCATTTACCAGTCCTTTCGCCCCGCGGAACACCTTTACGGCATCTGCCATTGCCGCTTTGCTCCATGTTCCGCCCTAGCGGCTTACTTACACCACTGCTGTCAAGTCGTCCGACAGAATTAACACGGGCAGATCACGAAGCATATGTTCACTGAACATAGCTCTTAATTCAAGAAAGCTTATTGCAGACAAGCTTCCCAGCTTGACCCTTTCCTCTGGAAATACTTCCCTTGCAAGGACTGCTCCCCAGTCTCGGAGATCTGCATGCATGGACACCAAGATCTCATCCTGGATTCAAACCTTCTTCCCTCTAGGAGGTGAGAACTGAGCAGACACCACAGGAGCGATATCCTGGCCATTAGGATTATATTCCGGCGCATGTGCAGGTGAGACCCGGACCACATTTTCAACTGGCCCCGTGAAAACCAGTCTGCCATTTGAACTGCTAACTGAAAAGCCTCTTAGGCCACACCGATCTTCTTCATCAACGGAACATATTGATGGATTGTCACCGCAAATCTGATCAGACTCTGGATCCTCAGACCTCTTTCCACAGGAACACACAGAACTTCAACCGTTTCGTATCTACTCTGATACCCACCTCCGACGCCTGCGTCGTTGGGAACAACAGCCTTCCCCTGTGTTGAAGTCAGAGAGAAACAACGATTTGCACCACTTGTTTCTTGACCTCGCTTTAATCAGGAGAGCGTCTCAGTACAGAATGACAATAGCTCTTATTATTGAAAGAACCCATCATACTGCCATCACCCCAGTGAAATGGCAAAGACAATCCTGGATATCACCCCAGGTAAGGCGAAAGCGGAGAAACACGCATTTAACCCCTTTTCTACCTTTTACGTGCTGGAGCTCTCTGGTCTGAGAGAATCCATCCTGTAGGACAACCACGTAAAGAGAAATCTTTTTTTTTTTACACAGGGACAGCAGGACAACGCCCTGAACCTGACGCAACACTGGTATGGCGTCGCGTACTACCTCCCCTTCCAGAGGGGAAACGGCAAGAAATCAGTGAGGGGAAAACATCTGCAAACGCCAGAATGTCCCCCTTTGTAATCTATACTTAACTCACAGGTCCTAGTCCATTCCCGGACTGATTGAAAAGTAGTAGACGAGCTCCCACCGGAGTAGGCTCCAGCCAGTTAGACCCAGCGACATGCGGTGGATGTGGTAGAAACATAAAACGACATCCACTTCTGCAAACCTAAAAAGGCTGCAGAACTCTGACCTTTTCACCTTCCACTATCTGCACCGAAAGGGGAAAAAAAACGGACTCGAACCGGTTAAAATGATTGTAGCCCACAACAGAATGTGTCACCAACAGTTATGAAGGAGTCTAACTCACGAAGTCAAATTTACCAGTACTATCCGCCGAGACTGACTGAACAGGGGCATATCCCTCAGCATTCCCCCGGCCACACCTCCTGTGTTCGCACGGTAGCCTGCCGCAATGTTATAGAGAAGAACCAACATAAGGAACATCCCCTCTCTTTTTAGGGTAATACTATCGGATGCCTTTCCGAATATAAACACTCCCTCATGTGCATGTAATGCAAATAAGCCCAAAGCATAGAAATAAAATATCACTTAGCTTCCTGTGTACGATCCTTTGTGACAGGGCTCCGTGTCGACCAGGAGTTGACTTTCACAGTATTCTATCCACGTCGTGAAAAGAATAAACCTTCGGACTCCTTGAGAGGATCTGAGACCAACTCGTCACAGCCAACCTAGAGCTTTATCAACAGAGCGACCAGCACATGAGAAGGAATACCTTTACTTCAGCATTCATTATAAATCATAATATGAATATACATAACGTAATACACAAATACACACATATCCTCTATATATATATATATATATATATATATGTATGTATGTATGTATGTGTGTATGTATATATATATATATATATATATATATATATATATATAACATACATATAAGCGGATTGTCCGGAACCATCGGGTCCCTAGTGACATTAATGTGTTCTGAATGCGTATGACCATGTACTGAATGCACCAGTTGTGGATCTAACAGGAAACCTTATGGTCGACAGAAAACCTAGTATTCGTCGACAGCAGGGAGTAGTAACCAGGCAAAATAACATTCTTGCGACCCCGAGGGGTCCGAGGGAAGTTTACATAAATAATTTTAATAACACTGCCCCACACATACTTCCGTGCTACAGCATGTTAATTTACACCCAGTAATAACAGTTGGTGCCGACAGGGTCACCCACATACTACTGTGTCTCCCATACAGTGTTTACTTTTGACAAGCATACAACTACCGACCTGCTGATACTGCATCTACTGAATCAAGTACCAACAGGCGTCGGCGATGCCGACAGTGATCCCCACAGCTGCTTGTGACAGAGCACTCACTCATGTCGACATATGTTGACTAAAAGCTATAGTGGATAAATCTGATAGGAACTCACAGAGATGTATGCACAACAACAATGATTATACACCCATTATCTAAAATAGTGCTACATTTCTCTATATAGCACTAAAACACTGTGCCCCCCTCGTTTGCTGCTTTGGCAGGGGCATGGAGAAAAATGGCGCTGAATCTGTTGAGGGCTAAGCTCCGCCCCTTCCCGGCGCGCTTCAGCCCCGCTAATAAAATATCCTTTAAGCTGGGGGGGGGTCCATATATAGTACATACATACTGTATACCTGCTTTTAGCCACACTCAAAGATGCATATATAGCTGCCCAGGGCGCCCCCCCCCCTGCACCCTCGTAACGCCGTTGGTGTGTGGGAGCAATGGCGCGCAGCGCAACTGCTACTTTACACTGGCGGGGGTATCGCACACGGTGCCCGGGCATCGAATATGCCTCTCTTGCCAGCGGTTTTGACCCTCTGTAACTTGCTGCCCAGGGCGCTCCCCCCCAGCGCCCTGCACCCTATAAGTGCCGTTGGTGTGTGGAAGCATGGAGCGCAGCGCGACCGCTGCACTGTACCTCCGTTACTGAAGTCTTCTGCCGTCACTGAAGTCTTCTGTTCTTCTAATACTCACACGGCTTCTGTCTTCTGGCTTCTGTGAGGGGGGTGACGGCGTGGCTCCGGGAACAAGCAGCTAGGCGCACCAAGTGATCGAACCCTCTGGAGCTAATGGTGTCCAGTAGCCTAAGAAGCAGAGCCTTGAACTAAGCAGAAGTAGGTCTGACTTCTCTCCCCTCACTCCCACGATGCAGAGAGCCTGTAGTAGCCAGCAGGTCTCCCTGAAAATAAAAAACCTAACAATAAAGTCTTTCCAGAGAAACTCAGTAGAGCTCCCCTAGTGTGTGTCCAGTCACTCCTGGGCACAGAATCTAACTGAGGTCTGGAGGAGGGGCTTAGAGGGAGGAGCCAGTTCACACCCAGTTTAAGTCTTATAGTGTGCCCATGTCTCCTGCGGATCCCGTCTATACCCCATGGTCCTTACATAGTCCCCAGCATCCTCTTGGACGTAGGAGAAAAAAGTTTTATGAAACCTTTACACTGGAACAATGGTCGTATTATAAATCTCTTTACTCTTTCCTTTTTCCAACAGACCGCGTCACTTCCCATTGTAGTGATTTCCAATGTGAGCCAGCTTCCTGCCGGCTGGGCCTCTATTCTGTGGTACAACATGCTGACCTCGGAGACAAAGGTATGTGCCCATAGATATTACATTCTGCCTCTACATTGGCGCTTGGTTAAAGCCTACGTCACGGTATTGGTGGTGAGCTGACAGGGCTCATGAGGCATTATGGAAGGGGTATGACTACATCAGGTTGGGGGTGGGGGGATCTTTATCAGAGGGGCTGTGACCACATCATGAGGTGTTATCGAGAGGACGTGGCTATGTCAGGGAGGGGCATGTCTGCACCACAGAGGGGGTGTGACCACATTATGAGGTGTTTTTTCAAGAGGGTGTAGCAATGTCAGAGAGGGGGCATGTCTGCACCACAGAGGGGGCGTGACCACTTGAGGTATTATGGAGAGGACGTGGCTATGTCAGGGAGGGGCATGTCTGCACCACAGAGGGGGTGTGACCACATTATGAGGTGTTTTTTCAAGAGGGTGTAGCAATGTCAGAGAGGGGGCATGTCTGCACCACATAGGGGGCGTGACCACATCATGAGGTATTATGGAGAGGGTGTGGCTATGTCAGAGAAGGGGCATGTCTGCACCACTGAGGCAGCGTGACCACATCATGAGGTATTATGGAGAGGGCGTGGCTGTGTCAGGGAGGGGGCATGTCTGCACCACTGAGGCGGCGTGACCACATCATGAGGTATTATGGAGAGGGCGTGGCTGTGTCAGGGAGGGGGCATGTCTGCACCACTGAGGCGGCGTGACCACATCATGAGGTATTATGGAGAGGGCGTGGCTGTGTCAGGGAGGGGGCATGTCTGCACCACTGAGGCGGCGTGACCACATCATGAGGTATTATGGAGAGGGTGTGGCTATGTCAGAGAAGGGGCATGTCTGCACCACTGAGGCAGCGTGACCACATCATGAGGTATTATGGAGAGGGCGTGGCTGTGTCAGGGAGGGGGCATGTCTGCACCACTGGGGCGGCGTGACCACATCATGAGGTATTATGGAGAGGGCGTGGCTGTGTCAGGGAGGGGGCATGTCTGCACCACTGAGGCGGCGTGACCACATCATGAGGTATTATGGAGAGGGCGTGGCTGTGTCAGGGAGGGGACATGTCTGTACCACTGAGGGTATGACCGCATGAGGGGTGTAGTATGGTATGCCGTCGGTCGGGCCACCGGCGACCACCATACCGGCGCCGGGAGCCCGACCGCCGGCATACCGACAGTGTGGCGAGCGCAAATGAGCCCCTTGCGGGCTCGCTGCGCTCGCCACGCTGCGGGCACGGTGGCGCGCTTACGCTATTTTATTCTCCCTCCAGGGGTGTCGTGGACCCCCACAAGGGAGAATAAGTGTCGGTATGCCGGCTGTCGGGCTCCCGGCGCCGGTATACTGTGTGCCGGGATCTCGACAGCCGACATACTGAAGACCACCCCCATCATGAGGTAGTATGGAGAGGGCGTGTCTGTCAGGGAGGGTGCATGTCTGTACCGCATAGGGGGCGTGACCACATCATGAGGTATTATGGAGAGGATGTGGCTATGTCAGAGAGTGGGCATGTCTGCACCACATAGGGGGCGTGACCACATCATGAGGTATTATGGAGAGGGCGTACCTGTGTCAGGGAGGGAGCATGTCTGCACCACAGATGGGGGCGTGACCACATCATGAGGTATTATGGAGAGGGCGTGGCTGTGTCAGGGAGGGGGCATGTCTGTACCACTGAGGGGGTATAACCACATGAGGCATTGTTAAGAGGGTGTGGCTATGTCGGGGAGGGGGCATGTCTGCACCACAGAGGGGGCATAACCACATCATGAGGTATTATGGAGAGGGCATGGCTGTATCAAGGAAGGGGCATGTATGTACCACCCAGGGGGCATGGCCATATCATGAGGCATTATGGAAAAGGCGTGGCTATGTCCGGGAGGGGGCGTGTCTGCACCACAGAGGGGCATGCAAAGTGCTAAAGCTGCATGTTAATTCTCCCTTATCCTCCTCTAAACACCCTTTCTATACCACATGCACCAACTCCTGATGATGAATACCGTATTTCAAATAATAATAACCCAAATCTAAGGTGTTACTCTCATCCCTTCCTATAGTGCGTAAACCGTATCTCCTGTAACCATGCTAAACATATATAATGCAATAACCCCCCAGTATTGTGGCGCGATCAGTAATGCTGCTGTGTTTCTTCCCCAGAATTTGTCCTTTTTCCTGAATCCCCCGGCCGCCAGGTGGCCGCAGTTGTCTGAGGTGCTGAGCTGGCAGTTCTCCTCCGTAACCAAACGCGGCCTTAACGCAGATCAGCTGAGCATGCTGGAAGAGAAGCTGCTGGGTAAGACGCTGATAAATGTGGCATGTTATTATACAGCTGTAGCCAAAGGTTTGGACACCCCTGGTCATATTGCATGTTTCCCTGAAATCCCTAAGCGAAGAGGACTAAAATTATTCAGAGTATAGTCTTATACGTGACATATATAGGCACAATCCAGTGCACAATATAATACAATTTATTAGCTGAATGTGACACATTTAAATAGAACAATGAATGTGGCGTGTGTATAATTTGGGCACCCTTAAAGTTGATTTGTGATGTGTTTTCTTTTTAAAGTCTCTTTATTGCAGCATTAAATTTGTCGACTGAAATTTTGACTAAAAGTAGTCGTCAGCGACAGTTTATTTCAGGACTACAATTAGACTAAAATGAAAACGGAGATCCACTGACTAAAATCTTTACTTAAATAAAGCAAAAAAAACGCGACTAAAACTAAATTTGAAATCCTTGTTAAAAATGAACACTGGAAGTAGAGTTTTAAATTTTGAAAGAACAATGATGTATTCTAGATATTTGCAGGAAATAAATATGACATGCTGTGAAGGAAATAAGATTGTAGGGCATTCATTTCTATTTCTAAGATTGTAGGGCATTCATTTTTATATGATATATGGGAGTACTAGGGTAAGTCAGGCTCAGTATGTAACACATTCTCAGCCTAGTGAACCTAGATGATTAAACACATAGTTAAAGGTATGCAGACTTCTCAAGGAAATTTTATAGATATGTACTTCACCAAAATCCATTAGCGTATCATGCAACTGTTTGCAAAAGTTATGACTAAAACATTGACAAAAATTAGACTAAAATGAAAACTGAGATCCATTGACTAAATCTTCACTAAAACTAAGCAAAAGAAAAAGACTAAAATGTAACTATAAACAAATTACAATTTTAAGCAAGCGACTAAGACTAAAACTACATTGAAAATCCTTATCAAAATTGACACTGCTTTGTTGATACATTAGCCCTTGAATAAAGCCAGGCTAAAGAGAAAATATTGTTTTGGTGGAAGGATGAATGTAGTGAAAAACATTTCAGCAATTCCTAGAGCCTAATATCTAAGAGCCCTTCAAGAAAGTGTCAGCCAGATGATGACCCAAAACATACCTGAGTCACAATATACCTCCTAGCTATTATACTTACAGGAATGAAATAATAATGTTTCACGATGGACTTCAGAGTTCCCAGGCTTAAATATTGTTGAAAACCTGATGCATTTTATTCATGAGGTTCCGTCACATTGTTGCTTTCAACTCCAGCCGAAGAATATCCGCATTTATTTCATGCACACAGTACAGGTGTACGTCTGATTTGCCCTCTACATGCAGATATTTGCCCGTGCGTTGGATGTTTCCCTGCAGCTTCCTTGCCCATATCCATATGCATCTTCAGATAGCTGTCTCCATTATTCGTGTGATCTTATGCTGAGAGTCCCAGGCCGGTGGGAGGTGTTACCAATCCTGGCTGTCTTCAGATACAGCAAACTGAAACAGCTGGCCGCGAACTGTGAGCACTCAGGTCATTTACCAATAAATACACAATTTCTCTGTCACTACAAAAGATTAGTATGGAGCATTTACGTTCTCTGGACAAATAATACGATTTTAAACCTACCAGTAAATCTTTTTCTCCTAGTCCGTAGAGGATGCTGGGCACTCCGTAAGGACCATGGGGTATAGACGGGCTCCGCAGGAGACATGGGCACTCTAAAGACTTTAGAATGGGTGTGCACTGGCTCCTCCCTCTATACCCCTCCTCCAGACCTCAATTAGAGAAACTGTGCCCAGAGGAGACTGACAGTACGAGGAAAGGATTTTTGTTAATCTAAGGGCAAGATTCATACCAGCCCACACCATCCACACCGTATAACAGGGAACATACGCAACCAGTTAACAGTATGAACAAAACAGTATCAGCCAAAGACTGATCTTAACTGTAACATAACCCTCGTGTAAGCAACAACTATATACAAGCCTTGCAGAAATATGTCCGCACTGGGACGGGCGCCCAGCATCCTCTACGGACTAGGAGAAAAAGATTTACCGGTAGCTTAAAATCTTATTTTCTCTTACGTCCTAGAGGATGCTGGGGACTCCGTAAGGACCATGGGGATTATACCAAAGCTCCAGACCGGGCGGGAGAGTGCGGATGACTCTGCAGCACCGATTGAGCAAACATGAGGTCCTCATCAGCCAGGGTATCAAACTTGTAGAATTTTGCAAAGGTGTTTGAACCTGACCAAGTAGCTGCTCGGCAAAGCTGTAAAGTCGAGACACCTCGGGCAGCCGCCCAAGAAGAGCCCACCTTCCTAGTGGAATGGGCCTTTACCGAATATGGTAACGGCAATCCAGCCGTAGAATGAGCCTGCTGAATCGTGTTACAGATCCAGAGAGCAATAGTCTGCTTAGAAGCAGGAGCGCCAACCTTGTTGGCTGCATACAGGACAAACAGTGCCTCTGTTTTCCTAACCCGAGCCCTCCTGGCTACGTAAATTTTTAAGGCCCTGACTACATCAAGGGACTTGGAATCCTCCAAGTCACCCGTAGCCACAGGGACCACAATAGGTTGGTTCATATGAAACGATTAAACCACCTTAGGTAACAATTGAGGACGAGTCCTCAACTCTGCTCTATCCACATGGAAAATCAGATAGGAGCTTTTGTGAGACAAAGCCGCTAATTCGGACACCCGCCTTGCAGATGCCAAGGCCAACAACATGACCACCTTCCAAGTGAGACATTTTAATTCAATCGTTTGAAGAGGTTCAAACCAGTGAGATTTTAGGAACCATAACACCACGTTAAGGTCCCATGGTGCCACTGAAGAGAAGCCAATTCCTTCTGAAAGAAAATAGACAGGGCCGAAATCTGTACCTTAATGGAGCCTAACTTTAGGCCTATATCCACTCCTGTTTGTAGAAAATGGAGAAAACGGCCCAGATGGAAATCTTCCGTAGGAGCATTCTTGGCTTCACACCAAGATACATACTTCCTCCAGATACGGTGATAATGTTTCTCCGTCACCTCCTTCCTAGCCTTTATCAGAGTAGGGATGACTTCCTCCGGAATACCTTTCCCAGCTATGATTCGGTGTTCAACTGCCATGCCGTCAAACGTAACTGCGGTAAGTCTTGGAACACGCAGGGCCCCTGCTGCAACAGGTCCTCCCTGAGAGGAAGAGGCCAAGGATCTTCTGTGAGCATCTCCTGAAGATCTGAATACCAGGCCCTTCGAGGCCAATGTGGAACAATGAGTATTGTCTGCACTCTTTTTCGTCTTATGATTCTCAATATTTTTGAGATGAGAGGAAGAGGAGGGAACTCATAGACCGACTGAAACACCCATGGTGTCACCAGGGCGTCTACCGCTACTGCCTGAGGGTCCCTTGACCTGGCACAATACCTCCGAAGCTTCTTGTTGAGGCGTGACGCCATCATGTCTATTTGAGGAAGTTCCCAATGACTTGTTACCTCTGCAAAAACTTCTTGATGAAGTCCCCACTCTCCTGGATGGAGATCGTGTCTGCTGTGGAAGTCAGCTTCCCAGTTGTCCACTCCAGGAATGAAGACTGCTGACAGAGCGCTTACATGATTTTCCGCCCAGCGAAGAATCCTGGTGGCTTCTGCCATTGCCACTCTGCTCCTTGTCCCGCCTTGGCGGTTTACATGAGCCACGGCTGTGACGTTGTCTGATTGAATCAGAACCTGTAGGTCGCGAAGAAGATTCTCCGCTTGTCGTAGGCCGTTGTATATGGCTGTCAATTCCAGTACGTTGATGTGTAGACAAGCCTCCTGGCTTGACCATAGTCCCTGAAAATTTCTTCCTTGTGTGACTGCACCCCATCCTCGGAGGCTCGCGTCCGTGGTTACCAGAACCCAGTCTTGAATGCCGAACCTGCGACCCTCTAGAAGGTGAGCACTCTGCAGCCACCACAGGAGAGAGACCCTGGTCCTGGGGGACAGGCTTATTTTCTGATGTATTTGAAGATGGGACCCGGACCACTTGTCCAGAAGGTCCCACTGAAAAGTCCTCGCATGGAACCTGCCGAAGTGGATGGCCTCGTAGGCCGCCACCATTTTTCCCAGAACTCGAGTGCATTGATGAACAGACACTCTTTTTGGTTTTAGCAGGCCTCTGTCCATGTTCTGGAGTTCCTGGGCTTTTTCCATTGGGAGAAAAACCCTCCTCTGTTCCGTGTCCAGAATCATGCCTAAGAATGATAGTCGAGTCATTGGAATCAATTGTGACTTTGGTAGATTTAGAATCCAACCGTGCTGCTGCAGCACTCTCAGGGAGAGCGACACGCTTTTCAACAATTGATCTCTCGATCTCGCTTTTATCAGGAGATCGTCCAAGTACGGGATAATTGTGACTCCCTGCCTGCGCAGGAGCACCATCATTTCCGCCATTACCTTGGTGAAAATCCTCGGGGCCGTGGAAAGCCCAAACGGCAATGTATGAAACTGGTAATGACAGTCCTGTACAGCGAATCTCAGTTACGCCTGATGAGGAGGATATATGGGGACATGAAGGTATGCATCCTTTATGTCTAGTAACACCATAAAATCCCCCCCTTCCAGGCTGGAGATCACTGCCCGGAGCGATTCCATCTTGAATTTGAACTTTTTCAAGTATAGGTTTAGGGATTTTAGATTCAGAATGGGTCTGACCGAGCCATCCGGTTTCGGGACCACAAACAGGGTTGAATAGTACCCTTTCCCCTGTTGGACTAGGGGAACCTTGATAATCACTTGCTGTTGACACAGCTTTTGAATTGCAGCCAAAACTATTTCCCTCTCTGGGGGAGATGCTGGCAAAGCCGACTTGAAAAATCGGCGAGGGGGCACCTCTTCGAATTCCAGTTTGTAGCCTTGGGATACAATTTCCATCGCCCAAGGATCCACGTCTGACAGAACCCAGACCTGGCTGAAGAGTCGAAGACGTGCCCCCACCGGCGCGGACTCCCTCAGTGGAGCCCCAGCGTCATGCGGTGGATTTAGTAGAAGCCGGGGAGGACTTCTGCTCCTGGGAACTAGCCGTAGCAGGCATTCTTTTCCCTCTACCCTTACCTCTGACGAGGAAGGAAGAGCCCCGACCTCTTCTGGACTTGTGCGACCGAAAGGACTGCATCTGATATTGTGGAGTTTTCTTTTGCTGTGGGAGAACATAAGGCAAAAAAGTAGATTTACCCGCGGTAGCTGTGGAAACCAGGTCCGCGAGACCTTCCCCAAATAAAACCTCACCCTTGTATGGCAAAACTTCCATATGCCTCTTTGAGTCGGCATCACCCGTCCATTGGCGGGTCCACAGGGCTCGCCTAGCAGAAATCGCCATGGCGTTGGCTCTCGAACCTAGCAGCCCGACGTCTCTCTGAGCATCTCTCATATATAAGACTGCGTCTTTAATGTGACCTAAGGTCAATAAAATGGTATCCCTATCTAGGGTATCAATGTCAGCTGACAAGGTACCTGTCCAAGCTGCTACCGCGCTACACACACCAAGCCGATGCTATTGCCGGTCTGAGCAAAGTACCCGTATGTGTATAAATTGATTTTAATGTAGTCTCCTGTCTGCGATCAGCAGGATCCTTGAGGGCTGCCGTATCTGGAGACGGTAGCCCCACCTTCTTGGACAAGCGCGTCAAAGCCTTGTCCACCCTGGGCGAGGATTCCCACCGTACCCTGTCCTGTGCAGGGAAAGTATATGCCATCAGAAACCTCTTAGGAATCTGCAGTTTTATGTCTGGAGTTTCCCATGCTTTTTCAAATAACGCGTTGGATGGGGGAAAGGTTACCTCAGGTTTATTTTCCTTAAACATGCATACCCTCGTGTCAGGGACAGAGGGGTCATCTGTGATATGCAAAACATCTTTTATTGCAATAATCATATAATGAATACTTTTGGCCACCCTTGGGTGTAACCTTGCATCATCGTAGTCGACACTGGAGTCAGAATCCGTGTCGCTATCAGTGTCTGCTATTTGGGAAAGGGGACGTTTTTGAGACCCTGAAGGGCCCTGTTACACAGTCAAAGCCATGGATTGACTCCCTGCTTTTTCCCTGGACTCTGCTTTGTCCAATCTTTTATGTAATAAAGTCACATTTGCATTTAAAACATTCCACATGTCCAACCAATCAGGTGTCGGCGTTGCCGACGGAGACACCACAATCATCTGCTCCACCTCCTCCTTAGATGAGCCTTCCGCTTCAGACATGCCGACACACACGTACCGACACCCCCACACACTCAGGGATATATCTATATGGAGACCAGTCCCCCAATAAGGCCCTTTGGAGAGACAGAGAGAGAGTGTGCCAGCACACACCCAGCGCCACTGGACACTGGATTAAAATCCCAGTTAGTACAGCGCTTTTATATAAATATGTATAAATACACTCACTGCGCCAATGAAATGTGCCCCCCCCCCCCCCCCCTCTTTTTATGCCCTCTGTAACCGTGTTCAGCAGGGGAGAGTCTGGGGAGCCAGCTTCTCTGCAGTGTGCTGTGGAGAAAATGGCGCTGGTTAGTGCTGGAGGATCAAGCCCCACCCCCTCACCGGCGAGCTTAGGTCCCGCTCAAATTATTTATACTGGCGGGGGTTTATTAATATATTGCCTCCGCAGTATCTACTTTATATGCCAGTGTCCCTAGAGGTTCATATTGCTGCCCAAGGCGCCCCCCCTGCACCCTTACAGTGCCCGCTGTGTGTGAATGTGTGGGAGCAATGGCGCGCAGCGTTACCTCAGTGAAGATCTCTAGGACGTAAGAGAAATTAATATTTCACACTTAATTGCACATAGGCTTGCAGGTCCATTAAGAATCACAGAGAATATACTTGATTAAATGTGTTTAATCTGAAAATTATTTCCAAGGCTTAGTTACAAAAACACTTAAAAATGGCATACGGGTTATAAATGAAAATTAGTTTCCACTGCCACCTGATCCCGCTTGCTGCTGTATATGCCTAGACACGCTGCTGCCACCACTTCTAATTGGCAGCGGCTGATTCCCACTGGTCACTCACCTTGAACCAGGCCCTGAGCGGTAGCTGGTAGAGAGCGGAGCTCACTCCAGGACAGAGGGAAAAGGGAGTAAAGTTTTGGCAATTCTGTCAGTTGCAGGATAGTCTTAAAAAAGACTAAGGGGGTCATTCCGAGTTGATCGCTCACTTCCGATTTTCGCAGCGCAGCGATCAGGTAAAAAAACAGCAAAACTGCGCATGCGTATGCACTGAAATGCGCAGGCGGGTCGTACGAGTACAAAGAGGATAGTTGGTGGGCGATGTATTTAGCGAAGATTCCATTCGCACAGCCGAACGCAAGGTGATTGACAGAAAGAGGGCGTTTATGGGTGTCAACTGACCGTTTCTGGAATTGTTTGGGAAAACGCAGGCGTGTCCTGGCGTTTGCGGGACGGGTGTTTGACGTCAATTCCGGCACCAAAAAGACTGAAGTGATTGCAAGAGCTGAGTAAGTCCAGGCCTACTCAGAGACTGCACAAAATGTTTTTGCTGCGCTCGGCTGCAAAGGCGTTCGCACACTTGCAAAGCAAAAATACACTCCCCCGTGGGCAGCGACTATGCGTTTGTATGGCTGCTAAAAGTAGCTAGCGAGCGATCAACTCGGACTGACCCCCTAAGTCCGTTGCTAGAGGTGCTAAGGACCATTCACTGCATGCGAGATGTTTACAGCAGCATTCTCCTCTTCAGTCAGAGGATGTCTCTCTCTACAGGGCTCACAGGCCTGTTATTCACCTACAGTAGGTTTTTACCCAGTCATGCAGTCATGCTAACTCATAAATACTGCTTGCATTTTCAAAGGAGCTAACAACTGGATAAATCGATTTACTCCCTCCTTTCATATACCAGTGTGCTTTTCTAAAATACACCTTGATTTAGCGCCAATGCAGTAAATTCCTGAAAACAAACAAAAAAACTATTTTCTCCAAATCTGGTGGGACATTTTACGCAAAGACACACAGGAGAGCCCTTAGTTTGCAATTTCAAAGAAAGTGCTTATCCACAAAGGACTCGGTCAGTCACAGTAGGAGAATATAATTAGCATGTGACGTCCTATGTAAGAATGTCCCATGAACTGTTTCCAAATGCTAATGCTTTTTAAAACCAAAATACCTTATACATTTCTCATAAGTGCTTCATCCATGCGTTTTAAATGTGCAATTCTACAACCATGCATACAGCACTACATATAACATGTTAAAACACCTCATTAAACAAACATTTACAGTATACAGCACCTAGCGACGATTCGTTAATTAAAAAAAAAAAAAAAAAAATGACGAATGCGCCATGACTTTACCTTTTGGGACTGGTCTCAGCCCACACCCTCAAACAGGTGCAAAGCTGCTGAGGAGTGGTCCGATGGCATATGTGAAAGCTTTCATTTTTAATTTTTTTTTTTTTTTAAATGTTGTTCTTTTTTTTCCCTTTTTTTAAGATAACAGAAGTAGGCAGTATCCTATGCCTGTGTTGTAATAATTATTCATTTGGAGAGAAGTTTATGATGATATAGTTGTTTAGTGTATGAAACCAACTTAATGATCTTTGAGTTGGTCATATAATCTTTCAGTTGGTGAGATGTGTGGCCAGGTTAACTAGTATTTGCCGGCCCCCCCTAGTGATATTGTTTTATTTTTATGAGGGGAGTGTTGGTCAAGTGGCCAGTAATGAATAGAATAAAAAGCCCATACAGTGCTCCACTGGAAATGCAAAACTCGTCTGCAGTGCACTATAATTTCTCTGACGTCCTAAGTGGATGCTGGGGACTCCGTCAGGACCATGGGGATTAGCGGCTCCGCAGGAGACAGGGCACAAAACTAAAGCTTTAGGATCAGGTGGTGTGTACTGGCTCCTCCCCCTATGACCCTCCTCCAAGCCTCAGTTAGGTTTTTGTGCCCGTCCGAGCAGGGTGCAATCTAGGTGGCTCTCTTGGAGCTGCTTAGAAAAAGTTTTTAGGTTTCTTATTTTCAGTAAGTCCTGCTGGCAACAGGCTCACTGCATCGAGGGACTTAGGGGAGAGAAGTTCAACTCACCTGCGTGCAGGATGGATTGGCTTCTTAGGCTACTGGACACCATTAGCTCCAGAGGGAGTCGGAACACAGGTCTCACCCTGGGGTTCGTCCCGGAGCCGCGCCGCCGACCCCCCTTGCAGATGCTGAAGATTGAAGGTCCAGAAACCGGCGGCAGAAGGCTTTTCAGTCTTCATGAAGGTAGCGCACAGCACTGCAGCTGTGCGCCATTGTTGTCACACACTTCACACCAACGGTCACGGAGGGTGCAGGGCGTTGCTGGGGGCGCCCTGGGCAGCAATGTATAATACCTTATTCTGGCTAAAAATACATCACATATAGCCCCTGGAGGCTATATGGATGTATTTAACCCCTGCCAGGTCTCAGAAAAACGGGAGAAGAAGCCCGCCGAAAAGGGGGCGGCGCCTATTCTCCTCAGCACACAGCGCCATTTTCCCTCACAGAAATGCTGGTGGGAAGGCTCCCAGGCTCTCCCCTGCACTGCACTACAGAAACAGGGTTAAAACAGAGAGGGGGGGCACTTATTTGGCGATATGTATATATATATTAAAATGCTATAAGGGAAAAACACTTATATAAAGGTTGTCCCTGTATAATTATAGCGTTTTTGGTGTGTGCTGGCAAACTCTCCCTCTGTCTCCCCAAAGGGCTAGTGGGGTCCTGTCCTCTATCAGAGCATTCCCTGTGTGTGTGCTGTGTGTCGGTACTTGTGTGTCGACATGAATGAGGACGATGTTGGTGAGGAGGCGGAGCAATTGCCGGTAATGGTGATGTCACTCTCTAGGGAGTCGACACCGGAATGGATGGCTTATTTAAGGAATTACGTGATAATGTCAACACGCTGCAAGGTCGGTTGACGACATGAGACGGCCGGCAAACCAATTAGTACCTGTTCAGGCGTCTAAAACACCGTCAGGGGCGTTAAAACGTCCTTTTTACCTCAGTCGGTCGACACAGACACGGACACTGACTCCAGTGTCGACGGTGAAGAAACAAAGTATTTTCCTTTAGGGCCACACGTTACTTGTTAAGGGCAATGAAGGAGATGTTACATATTTCTGATACTACAAGTACCACAAAAAAGGGTATTATGTGGAGTGTGAAAAAACTACATGTGGTTTTTCCTGAATCAGATAAATTAAATGAAGTGTGTGATGATGCGTGGGTTTCCCCCGATAGAAAATTATTGGCGGTATACCCTTTCCCGCCAGAAGTTATGGCGCGTTGGGAAACACACCTTAGGGTGGATAAGGCGCTCACACGCTTATAAAAACAAGTGGCGTTACCGTCTCCAGATACGGACGCCCTCAAGGAGCCTACTGATAGGAGGTTGGAAAATATCCTAAAAAGTATATACACACATACTGGTGTTATACTGCGACCAGCGATCGCCTCAGCCTGGATGGGCAGCGCTGGGGTGGCTTGGTCGGATTCCCTGACTGGAAATATTGATACCCTTGACAGGGACAGTATTTTATTGACTATAGAGCATTTAAAAGATGCATTTCTATATATGCGAAACTCTGGCATCAAGAGTAAGTGCGATGTCCATATCTGCCAGACGATGTTTATGGACACGACAGTGGTCAGGTGATGCAGATTCCAAACGGCACATGGAAGTATTGCCGTATAAAGGGGAGGAGTTATTTGGGGTCGGTCCATCGGACCTGGTGGCCACGGCAACAGCTAGAAAATCCACCTTTTTTACCCCAAGTCACATCTCAGCAGAAAAAGACATAGTCTTTTCAGCCTCAGTCCTTTCGTCCCCATAATATCTGCCCAGGGATAGAGGTAAGGGAAGAAGACTGCAGCAGGCAGCCCATTCCCAGGAACAGAAGCCTTCCACCGCTTCTGCCAAGTCCTCAGCATGACGCTGGGGCCGTACAAACAGGTGCGGTGGGGGGTCGTCTCAAGAGTTTCAGCACGCAGTGGGCTCACTCGCAAGTGGACCCCTGGATCCTACAAGTAGTATCCCAGGGGTACAGATTGGAAATTCGAGACGTCTCCCCCTCGCAAGTTCCTGAAGTTTGCTTTACCAACGTCTACCTCCGACAGGGAGGCAGTATTGGAAACAATTCACAAGCTGTATTCCCAGCAGGTGATAATCAAAGTACCCCTCCTACAACAAGGAAAGGGGTATTATTCCACACTATATTGTGGTACTGAAGCCAGACGGCTCGGTGAGACCTATTCTAAATGGAGTCACTCAGAGCAGTGATAGCGAACCAGGAAGAAGGGGACTATATGGTGTCCCTGGACATCAAGGATGCTTACCTCCATGTCCAAATTTGCCCTTCTCACAAAGGGTACCTCAGGTTCGTGGTACAAAACTGTCACTATCAGTTTCAGACGCTGCCGTTTGGATTGTCCACGGCACCCCGGGTCTTTACCAAGGTAATGGCCGAAATGATGATTCTTCTTCAAAGAAAAGGCGTCTTAATTATCCCTTACTTGGACGATCTCCTGATAAGGGCAAGGTCCAGAGAACAGTTGGAGGTCTGAGTAGCACTATCTCAAGTAGTTCTACGACAGCACGGGTGGATTCTAAATATTCCAAAATCGCAGCTGTCTCCGACGACACGTCTGCTGTCCCTAGGGATGATTCTGGACACAGTCCAGAAAAAGGTGTTTCTCCCGGAGGAGAAAGCCAGGGAGTTATCCGAGCTAGTCAGGAACCTCCAAAAACCAGGAAAAGTGTCAGTGCATCATTGCACAAGGGTCCTGGGAAAAATGGTGGCTTCTTACGAAGCGATTCCATTCGGCAGATTTCACGCAAGAACTTTTCAGTGGGATCTGCTGGACAAATGGTCCGGATCGCATCTTCAGATGCATCAGCGGATAACCCTGTCTCCAAGGACAAGGGTGTCTCTTCTGTGGTGGCTGCAGAGTGCTCATCTACTAAAGGGCCACAGTTATGCATTCAGGACTGGGTCCTGGTGACCACGGATTCCAGCTTGAAAGGCTGGGGAGCAGTCACACAGGGAAAAAAATTCCAGGGAGTGTGATCAAGTCTGGGGACTTCTCTCCGCATAAATATACTGGAGCTAAGAGCAATTTACAATGCTCTAAGCTTAGCAAGACCTCTGCTTCAAGGTCAGCCGGTATTGATCCAGTGGGACAACATCACGGCAGTCGCCCACGTAAACAGACAGGGCGGCACAAGAAGCAGGAGGACAATGGCAGAAACTGCAAGGATTCTTCGCTGGGCGGAAAATCATGTGATAGCACTGTCAGCAGTTTTTCATTCCGGGAGTGGACAACTGGGAAGCAGACTTCCTCAGCACGACCTCCACCCGGGAGAGTGGGGACTTCATCGAGAAGATTTTTCCACATGATTGTGCACTGTTGGGAAAGACCAAAGGTGGACATGATGGCGTCCCGCCTGAACAAAAAACTGGACAGGTATTGCGCCAGGTCAAGAGACCCTCAGGCAATAGCTGTGGACGTTCTGGTAACACCAGGGGTGTACCAGTCGGTGTATGTGTTCCCTCCTCTGCTTCTCATACCAAAGGTACTGAGAATTATAAGACGTAGAGGAGTAAGAACTATACTCGTGGCTCCGGATGGGCCAAGAAGGACTTGGTACCCGGAACTTCAAGAGATGCTCACAGAGGACTAAGGGCCTCTGCCGATAAGAAGGGACTTGTTTCAGCAAGTACCATGTCTGTTCCAAGACTTACCGCGGCTGCGTTTGACGGCATGGCGGTTGAACGCCGGATCCTAAGGGAAAAAGGCATTCCGGAAGAGGTCATTCCTACCCTGGTCAAAGCCAGGAAGGAGGTGACCGCACAACATTATCACCACATGTGGCGAAAATATGTTGCGTGGTGTGAGGCCAGGAAGGCCCCACGAAGAAATTTCAACTCGGTCGAATTCCTGCATTTCCTGCAAACAGGAGTGTCTATGGGCCTCAAATTGGGGTCCATTAAGGTTCAAATTTCGGCCCTGTCGATTTTCTTCCAGAAAGAATTGGCTTCAGTTCCTGAAGTCCAGAAATTTGACAAGGGAGTACTGCATATACAACCCCCTTTTGTGCCTCCAGTGGCACTGTGGGATCTCAACGTAGTCCTGGGATTCCTCAAATCACGTTGGTTTAAACCGCTCAAATCTGTGGATTTGAAATATCTCACATGGAAAGTGACCATGATGTTGGCCCTGGCCTCGGCCAGGCGAGTGTCAGAATTGGCGGCTTTGTCTCACAAAAGCCCATATCTGATTGTCCATTCGGACAGGGCAGAGCTGCGGACTCGTCCCCAGTTTCTCCCTAAGTTGGTGTCAGCGTTTCATCTGAACCAGCTTATTGTGGTACCTGCGGCTACTAGAGACTTGGAGGACTCCAAGTTGCTAGATGTTGTCAGGGCCCTGAAAATATAGATTTCCAGGACGGCTGGAGTCAGGAAAACTGACTTGCTGTTATCCTGTATGCACCCAAAAAACTGGGTGCTCTTGCTTCTAAGCAGACGATTGCTAGTTGAATGTGTAGTACAATTCAGCTTGCACATTCTGTGGCAGGACTGCCACAGCCAAAATATATATAAATGCCCATTCCACAAGGAAGGTGGGCTCATCTTGGGCGACTGCCCGAGGGGTCTCGGCTTTACAACTTTGCCGAGCTGCTACTTGGTCAGGGGCACACCCTGGCTGAGGAGGACCTGGAGTTCTCTCACTCGGTGCTGCAGAGTCATCCGCACTCTCCCGCCCGTTTGGGAGCTTTGGTATAATCCCCATGGTCCTGACGGAGTCCCCAGCATCCACTTAGGACGTCAGAGAAAATAAGATTTTACTTACCGATAAATCTATTTCTCGTAGTCCGTAGTGGATGCTGGGCGCCCATCCCAAGTGCGGATTAACACACTGACTACAGGGGTGTGACACCCTGTAGAAAATCAAGAGCGCTGTCCGCACTGATAAAGGAGACTATTTACTATACAATTAAAATATTTGACAATAACAAATTGTTAACAGTTTTTATTAAAAATGAATAAAATTTATTAAGTAGTACAACCTGACTGGCCTTCAATCAGCCTATATAATGCGTAATTAATATCATGATATAGACAATTCATATACAACCATTATTATGGCTATGTGTTACTGAAATTATGAGGCTTAGAATTTGATGCAACTAAAATTCATAATGTCCACTTGTTGGAAGATGGAAAGGCTATAAATGGCGTTCCAAACACTGAGTGTGTTTGGAGGTCCTCAGTTCTTTAAATGTTCCGATTTGAACATGTGTGCACACATATAGCAATTTAATGAATAGTTACCATCCACGGATAGTATGGGTTCACCTCCAGGATAATGAATTAATGCTGTGACAGTCCCGAATTCAGAAAACTCCCTCTGCTGGTGCTTGACCGTCAGTTGCAGAATATCTGGAGAAGATGTCAGTGGGGACTCATCCACAGTGCTCGGGCTCCCTCTGCTGGCAGTCAGCCCAAATTGCAGGTGCACTGATAGGTATCAAACCACACGACGGTGTTTCAGTCGGTGATTGGAGATGAATATCCTGGATACCGGTCACTCAAAAACGCGTTTCTCCGCCTTCTAAGTCCTCTCAGCGGCTTCCTCAGTTTGAAATGACCGAGCTCGTCGGGCTGTGTTTATATAGCCTCTCTGATTTGTAATTCCCGCGGCCGTCCGCGCATGCGCACTCCGGCGTGCGTTCCAAGCCTCATTTTCACTTGGCTTCTTAAATAGACTCCAGTGGCCATTTTGGAATTGCCTGTCAAGCCTCACTCTCATATGGAATAGGATGTTCCTACCATACAATCCAAGCCTCGTTTATGAGTCAGGAAGTTTACATCAAGCCTCTCTTTCATAAACTCTTAGATCTTAATCGTAATATATCTAAGCCTCATTTTTAGCCAAATTCGGTTGTCGTGCCTCACATGATTGCTGCAGTTAATTATTAATCTCAATTCTATCACATGTTTACATGTTTTCTTATATTTTAGCAAGAAATCATAATAAATCATGCTCATAAAAAACGCATTGTAATTTATTTCATATATATATACACATATCTCTCCCGACCACAGGCAGGAGTACTATTTTCAAAACACTTCATATTTATAGTACATCTGCCTGACCATATAAGATACATAAAATTCATAGTCTCCATCTCCATCTTTCGGTGCCACAAGGAACCGTGCACTAACTGTATATATATATATATATATATATATATATAGATAATAGTATAATTTTATACTCATATAATTCGAAACGAGAAAAAGGGTGGAGTTAAATTTTATTTAGCTCGACTGAATCGTTTAGACCCTGGGGAATCAGAGTCTTGAGGTTAAAAATCCAAAATGCCTCCTTTTTGCACAGCCTCCTAAACCTATCCCCCCCCCCTATTGGTTACTGCTATCTGTTCAATAGCCGTAATATTTAATTTCTCACTTAACCCCTCCCCACATTCCAATATGTGACGATAAAGGTGAGTATTCCCTACTCTTTTATTTATCTGTCGTAGGTGCTCCATAAACCTAACGTGGAGCGCCCGGGTGGTACGCCCCACGTACTGTGCTCCACAACCGCACTGCAATACATAAATCACGTATGTGGACCTGCAGTTCAAAAATCCTTTTATATTGAATTTTTCACCTGAAACATTTGAGGAGAATTGTGTCGTTTTTTTGGCTGTGTGTTTACATGTTACACAATTTATTCTACCACACTTATGAAATCCACTCGGTGGTTTAGGTAACCATGTATCAATTTGTCCCCCTTGTGTTCCTAATAATACGGGCTTCTCACATGGTCTATTGAAAAAACTAGGTGCTAGTGCAGATTTTAAACTATCCGACTTTCGGAAAATGACCTGTTCGCTGAGCTCTAGGTTGGCATTCAGTACTTCATCCAATTTTAAAAAGGAGGAGTTCTTTTTTATGATCTTTTTTATCTCATATGCACTCGTATTGTATTTTGTTACAAACCTTGTTGTCCTATCTATCTTCATTTTATTCAGATTTTTCCTGACATTGGATCCGGTAGTATCCAATAAGGTGTCCCTCTTTAGCCCTTCTACTTCCTTCAAGGCTTTGTCCAACACATATTTTGGATAGCCCTGAGTCAAAAATGCCCCATACATGGATTCCATCTGTTCTTTCGCCCCTTCATTGGAGGAGCAGTTCCTTTTTATACGAAGGAACTGGCCCTTGGGTATGTTATCTTTCCATCGCTGTAAATGACTACTTTTATAGTGTAAATACCGATTCTGGTCTACTTCCTTAATATACGTGCTGGTTACTATATTCTCATTTTCAATTTTTAGCGCTATATCCAAAAAAGTCATCTGTGTGGGGTGACAGTGTCCCGTAAATTTAATCCCAAATTTATTTTGATTAAGACTGACAATAAATGACTCCGCTGACTCTGTGCTCCCCTCCCAAACAAAAAACAAATCATCTATGAAACGGCCATAGAGGACCAGACTCGCCCCGAGACCGCCGCCCCATACATGTTTTTCCTCGAACCGCCCCATGAACAGGTTGGCGAAACTCGGAGCAAATCTGGTCCCCATGGCCGTCCCCCTCAACTGTAAATAATACCGTTTATCAAAAATAAAATAATTGTGTTGTAATATGAATCTGATACCTTCCAAAATCAACCCTCTCAATTCCTCCCCTATGTTGGGATCTCTTGCCAAATAAAATTCTACAGCTTCGATCCCTAATTGGTGTTCAATATTTGAATAAAGTGATTCTACATCACATGTGATAAAACAATAATTAGTCTGCCATTTAATAGTTTTAATTAAATTTAAGAAAAAAGTAGTGTCTTTAATGTGTGATTTAAGTTGACTAACATAACCCTGTAAAAAACTATCTATAAAAAATGATAAATTACTTGTCAGTGAGTCCACACCCGCGATGATAGGGCGTCCGGGCGGGTTCACTAACGTTTTATGCACCTTAGGCAAACAATAATATGTAGGAACCACCGGGTTCTCACAAAACAAAAAACGTTGTGTTTCCCTGGATATAGCACCTGCATCCAATGCCTTTTTTAACAAAATTTTCAGTTCTTCCTGGAACTGGGCGGTGGGGTTGTGGGTTAACCTAGAATACAGGCTGGCATCACCCAGTTGTCTATTTGCCTCTGCCAAATACATGACTGTGTCCATTACCACAACCCCACCGCCCTTGTCAGCTTGTTTGATAGTCAAGGAAGAATCTCCCTTCAACGTTTTTAGTGCTGATCGTTCCTGTCTATTTAGATTGTCCTTCAGCGATTGTTTGTCAGATTTATCAGTGCGGACAGCGCTCTTGATTTTCTACAGGGTGTCACACCCCTGTAGTCAGTGTGTTTTTCTTTTGGTTTTTGTGAGGATTGCAATTATCCTTTATTAGGAGCAGCAGTCCGCATTGATATTTGATCTCCATCTTCCCGGTAGGAACCAGCGCCCAGGGGTATACACACCAGTCCACACACGGTGGTGTGGGGGTGGTTGTGTATACATTTAGAACGTTAGTAGGTGATTCCATTTAGTTAATTGCATCTTGGGCAGCAAGGAACGCTGGGAACTGTGCAATATGGCAGCTTTAAAATGTATAGCTGAACGGTTAGAAAGACGTAGCGCATATCTGAAGGGATCAGATGAAGTATTACCCATGGAAAGGGATGAGAATTCAGATGATATGCACGGTCTGTTCAATAGATTGGAAAATCTCTGTATTGAGGAAACGAGGCATTGGTGGGATCAGGTATCATTGCAGAAATACCTGGATCAAGGCTTGATTCCTAGAGGACTGAGGATTTTAAAAACCTCCACTTTTAAAGAGGATAAACAGTTTTCAGATGAATGGAATGCGATATTGGATAACTGTTCCATAAATCTGATGAAGCTGTTGGTCAAATATAGGGAGGAAAAAGTCAATGGGATACAAAAAGAGATTGAGAAAACCCATGACTTATTAAAACCATTCTCTGAGGATAAGGGGTTTAATGATAGAGACCTTAGAGTCAATCGTAAAGTGGAGGATTTTGAAAAAACCCTGGTCCTCAGGAAAAATAATAAATTAAATCGGGATAAGTTGGATTACCAAAAGGGTGAGATACATACCTTTAATAGAAAAAGGGAGAATATGTTTGAATATAGGCCTTCTCAAAGAGAGCTGGGAGCCATTAAAAAGGATACACAAAAGTTTGATTATAGGCCACACCAGTATAGGGAAGCAAGAACCCATTCAGGTCATAGAGAGTCAAGGGGTTATAGGAGTCAGGGTGAGGAGAATTGTGAATTTCTGGCAAATAGGAATAGATACGGTATTCTATCACGACCCAACAATATTAGATCCCCAGCCATACATCCCAAATGGAATAGAAGAGACCCAGGGAATGATGAGCGGATAGATGTGGGAGTTAGAAATAGACCATCCTATAATGCTCACGTAAGTACGGATAATTTTTTGGAGGACAGCCACAGATTTCAAAACCGTCCATACAAAAAGTACGAAGGAGTAGGGTGGTCAGGGAAAAGACAAAGAGAGCAAGAGTTAGAGGAAAGAGAGGGGGAAAGAACAGGTCAAGTAAAAAACATGAAACTGAAGTAAAAGGAAAAGGGGTGTTTAATTTATCTTCAAAAAAACTGAATGATGATCAGCTAAGACTATTGGAAAAGGGTCTAAATTTTGCCCCCGCCCAAAAGCCCAACTTGTTCGAATTGTTCGTTGATTTGAATAGATACATCAGGACCCTAAGTAGGAAGCGATATTTCGCGATAAAAAACATGAAGAAAAGAGGTGATGAAGGGATCCCGATTATATTGGATCAAGAGGACCATTTAATGGTCAATATACTTGAATCACTGGCGGAGGAATCAATGAATAATTCGAATGAGGGGGCTTATATTAAAATATATGATGCGAGTGAAACTACTAAGTTCAAAAATAAGTCTGAGTTTTATCCGTTGGCATACAGAGGACCATACATTGAGAGTTTTTACAAATCTACTTTAGAACAGTTTAGGGTGATGTGTTATAAATCTGACAAACAATCGCTGAAGGACAATCTAAATAGACAGGAACGATCAGCACTAAAAACGTTGAAGGGAGATTCTTCCTTGACTATCAAACAAGCTGACAAGGGCGGTGGGGTTGTGGTAATGGACACAGTCATGTATTTGGCAGAGGCAAATAGACAACTGGGTGATGCCAGCCTGTATTCTAGGTTAACCCACAACCCCACCGCCCAGTTCCAGGAAGAACTGAAAATTTTGTTAAAAAAGGCATTGGATGCAGGTGCTATATCCAGGGAAACACAACGTTTTTTGTTTTGTGAGAACCCGGTGGTTCCTACATATTATTGTTTGCCTAAGGTGCATAAAACGTTAGTGAACCCGCCCGGACGCCCTATCATCGCGGGTGTGGACTCACTGACAAGTAATTTATCATTTTTTATAGATAGTTTTTTACAGGGTTATGTTAGTCAACTTAAATCACACATTAAAGACACTACTTTTTTCTTAAATTTAATTAAAACTATTAAATGGCAGACTAATTATTGTTTTATCACATGTGATGTAGAATCACTTTATTCAAATATTGAACACCAATTAGGGATCGAAGCTGTAGAATTTTATTTGGCAAGAGATCCCAACATAGGGGAGGAATTGAGAGGGTTGATTTTGGAAGGTATCAGATTCATATTACAACACAATTATTTTATTTTTGATAAACGGTATTATTTACAGTTGAGGGGGACGGCCATGGGGACCAGATTTGCTCCGAGTTTCGCCAACCTGTTCATGGGGCGGTTCGAGGAAAAACATGTATGGGGCGGCGGTCTCGGGGCGAGTCTGGTCCTCTATGGCCGTTTCATAGATGATTTGTTTTTTGTTTGGGAGGGGAGCACAGAGTCAGCGGAGTCATTTATTGTCAGTCTTAATCAAAATAAATTTGGGATTAAATTTACGGGACACTGTCACCCCACACAGATGACTTTTTTGGATATAGCGCTAAAAATTGAAAATGAGAATATAGTAACCAGCACGTATATTAAGGAAGTAGACCAGAATCGGTATTTACACTATAAAAGTAGTCATTTACAGCGATGGAAAGATAACATACCCAAGGGCCAGTTCCTTCGTATAAAAAGGAACTGCTCCTCCAATGAAGGGGCGAAAGAACAGATGGAATCCATGTATGGGGCATTTTTGACTCAGGGCTATCCAAAATATGTGTTGGACAAAGCCTTGAAGGAAGTAGAAGGGCTAAAGAGGGACACCTTATTGGATACTACCGGATCCAATGTCAGGAAAAATCTGAATAAAATGAAGATAGATAGGACAACAAGGTTTGTAACAAAATACAATACGAGTGCATATGAGATAAAAAAGATCATAAAAAAGAACTCCTCCTTTTTAAAATTGGATGAAGTACTGAATGCCAACCTAGAGCTCAGCGAACAGGTCATTTTCCGAAAGTCGGATAGTTTAAAATCTGCACTAGCACCTAGTTTTTTCAATAGACCATGTGAGAAGCCCGTATTATTAGGAACACAAGGGGGACAAATTGATACATGGTTACCTAAACCACCGAGTGGATTTCATAAGTGTGGTAGAATAAATTGTGTAACATGTAAACACACAGCCAAAAAAACGACACAATTCTCCTCAAATGTTTCAGGTGAAAAATTCAATATAAAAGGATTTTTGAACTGCAGGTCCACATACGTGATTTATGTATTGCAGTGCGGTTGTGGAGCACAGTACGTGGGGCGTACCACCCGGGCGCTCCACGTTAGGTTTATGGAGCACCTACGACAGATAAATAAAAGAGTAGGGAATACTCACCTTTATCGTCACATATTGGAATGTGGGGAGGGGTTAAGTGAGAAATTAAATATTACGGCTATTGAACAGATAGCAGTAACCAATAGGGGGGGGGGATAGGTTTAGGAGGCTGTGCAAAAAGGAGGCATTTTGGATTTTTAACCTCAAGACTCTGATTCCCCAGGGTCTAAACGATTCAGTCGAGCTAAATAAAATTTAACTCCACCCTTTTTCTCGTTTCGAATTATATGAGTATAAAATTATACTATTATCTATATATATATATATATATATATATATATATACAGTTAGTGCACGGTTCCTTGTGGCACCGAAAGATGGAGATGGAGACTATGAATTTTATGTATCTTATATGGTCAGGCAGATGTACTATAAATATGAAGTGTTTTGAAAATAGTACTCCTGCCTGCGGTCGGGAGAGATATGTGTATATATATATGAAATAAATTACAATGCGTTTTTTATGAGCATGATTTATTATGATTTCTTGCTAAAATATAAGAAAACATGTAAACATGTGATAGAATTGAGATTAATAATTAACTGCAGCAATCATGTGAGGCACGACAACCGAATTTGGCTAAAAATGAGGCTTAGATATATTACGATTAAGATCTAAGAGTTTATGAAAGAGAGGCTTGATGTAAACTTCCTGACTCATAAACGAGGCTTGGATTGTATGGTAGGAACATCCTATTCCATATGAGAGTGAGGCTTGACAGGCAATTCCAAAATGGCCACTGGAGTCTATTTAAGAAGCCAAGTGAAAATGAGGCTTGGAACGCACGCCGGAGTGCGCATGCGCGGACGGCCGCGGGAATTACAAATCAGAGAGGCTATATAAACACAGCCCGACGAGCTCGGTCATTTCAAACTGAGGAAGCCGCTGAGAGGACTTAGAAGGCGGAGAAACGCGTTTTTGAGTGACCGGTATCCAGGATATTCATCTCCAATCACCGACTGAAACACCGTCGTGTGGTTTGATACCTATCAGTGCACCTGCAATTTGGGCTGACTGCCAGCAGAGGGAGCCCGAGCACTGTGGATGAGTCCCCACTGACATCTTCTCCAGATATTCTGCAACTGACGGTCAAGCACCAGCAGAGGGAGTTTTCTGAATTCGGGACTGTCACAGCATTAATTCATTATCCTGGAGGTGAACCCATACTATCCGTGGATGGTAACTATTCATTAAATTGCTATATGTGTGCACACATGTTCAAATCGGAACATTTAAAGAACTGAGGACCTCCAAACACACTCAGTGTTTGGAACGCCATTTATAGCCTTTCCATCTTCCAACAAGTGGACATTATGAATTTTAGTTGCATCAAATTCTAAGCCTCATAATTTCAGTAACACATAGCCATAATAATGGTTGTATATGAATTGTCTATATCATGATATTAATTACGCATTATATAGGCTGATTGAAGGCCAGTCAGGTTGTACTACTTAATAAATTTTATTCATTTTTAATAAAAACTGTTAACAATTTGTTATTGTCAAATATTTTAATTGTATAGTAAATAGTCTCCTTTATCAGTGCGGACAGCGCTCTTGATTTTCTACAGGGTGTCACACCCCTGTAGTCAGTGTGTTTTTCTTTTGGTTTTTGTGAGGATTGCAATTATCCTTTATTAGGAGCAGCAGTCCGCATTGATATTTGATCTCCATCTTCCCGGTAGGAACCAGCGCCCAGGGGTATACACACCAGTCCACACACGGTGGTGTGGGGGTGGTTGTGTATACATTTAGAACGTTAGTAGGTGATTCCAAGTGCGGATTGTCTGCAATACTTGTACATAGTTGTTGTTACAAAAAAATCGGGTTGTTATTGTTGTGAGCCGTCTGTTCAGAGGCTCCTACGTTTGTCATACTGTTAACTGGGTTCAGATCACAGGTTGTACAGTGTGATTGGTGTGGCTGGTATGAGTCTTACCCGGGATTCAATATCCTTCCTTATTGTGTACGCTCGTCCGGGCACAGTATCCTAACTGAGGCTTGGAGGAGGGTCATAGGGGGAGGAGCCAGTACACACCACTTGATCCTAAAGCTTTAGTTTTGTGCCCTGTCTCCTGCGGAGCCGCTAATCCCCATGGTCCTGACGGAGTCCCCAGCATCCACTACGGACTACGAGAAATAGATTTATCGGTAAGTAAAATCTTATTTATATGCATAAAGTATTTACAGAAACCTCTATTTCCAATGTATACAGTTTAAGAAAAACAAAAAACAAAATGGAAAATAAAACATAAAAATTTTGTAGAAAAACACATTATAGTGTAGTATGGATTGGGGCAGCACGGATGGTGTAGTGGTTAGCATTACTGGAGTTTGTATATTCTCCCCATACTTGCGTGGGTTTCCTCCGGGTACTCCGGTTTCCCCCCACAATCCAAAAATATACTGGTAGGTCAATTGGCTCCCAACAAAATTAACCCTAGTGTGAATGTTTCTGTGTGTACATGTGATAGGGAATATAGGGGCAGATGTATTAACCTGGAGAAGGCATAAGGAAGTGATAAACCAGTGATAAATTCATGGTGAAAAACACACCAGCCAATCAGCTCCAATATGTTAATTAATAGTTAACAGCTGATTGGCTGTTCCATTTATCACCTTGTACTTATCACTGGTTTATCACTTCCTTATGCCTTCTTCAGGTTAATACATCTGCCCCATAGATTGTTTGCTCCACTGGGGCAGGGACTGATGTGAATGGACAAATATTGTCTTCGCTGCAGAATATGTGTGCGCTATATAAATAACTGGTAATAAATAAAGAATTACAGGAAGCAAGGTTAGGCTAGTCTCCCTTAACCCAAAAGCCCTTTTTTCCCATGCCAGCAGTATGTGTAAGGACCAGTGTGGTATTACTCAGATATTATATCTCTAATGAAGTCACAGATAACAGTGATGAAACGAGTAAGGTTTCTGGATAAATCAATCTTCATGGTGATGTAGGCAGTCCTCTGTCTGACCACGCCCATTGCGGCGATTTCACTTAGTTGGATTCCACAAATACCTTGTCAGAAAGATCCGCTCAGTGCTAAGAACCTGTCTGCCCCACAAAGGTGGGTTTTATCCCGACTTACATAATTGGAAAGTAAATGGACAGAATCTTTGATGCGCTTCAGACAAAGAGCACCAATAAATAAATATGTCATTATTATCGTATTGTATAATATAGACCCCGTGCGTTTTCCCATCTGCAGGTACCAACACAAATAATATGGAGGACTTTATTCCATGGACTAGATTCTGCAAGGTAAAAAAAACTGTTTCACTGTTATATATGTATACACTTTAACACAAACGTGCAAACTGATAAGAACACAACATAGTATGATTGGGCTGTTTATGCAGATCACGGGGGATACACAGTAGGAGTGGGAATCAATTCTGAAAATATCAGTCTGATCGATATTTTGCAACAGATTTCAAATCATTCCACCATCGATATTTGCTATTCCTTCCAGCACAACACTGAATGGGCAGACCACACACACACACACACACACACACACACACACACACACACACACTATGTGTAGTAGCAGCATTGTGTGTGGTCCGTGTGACACTACATGCTATACCATTTTCTAGATGATTTGGGGGGGGACTTGCAAAAAAATAGATTTTTCGAGTATGTAAAAATCTATGTTCAGTAACCAATATTTTTACTTAATGAATATTTTTTAATCAATGGTGGAAATATCAAAACAATCAGTATTTTATTTTTGATCCCCATCCCTAACACGCAGAATGAGAATCAGCTGACAGCAGCCGGGGCTGGTGAGCCCACAGCGCTGTATTCCTCATAGATAGACACCCCGGGGTGAGCCCACAGCGCTGTATTCCTCATAGATACACACCCCGGGGAGAGCCCACAGCGCTGTATTCCTCATAGATACACACCCCGGGGAGAGTCCACAGCGCTGCATTCCTCATAGATAAACACCCCGGGGATAGCCCACAGCGCTGTATTCCTCATAGATAGACACCCCGGGGTGAGCCCACAGTGCTGTATTCCTCATAGATAGACACCCCGGGGAGAGTCCACAGCGCTGTATTCCTCATAGATAGACACCCCGGGGAGAGCACACAGCGCTGTATTCCTCATACATAGACACCCCGGGGTGAGCCCACAGCGCTGTATTCCTCATAGATAGACACCCAGGGGAGAGCCCACAGCGCTGTATTCCTCATAGATAGACACCCCGGGGAGAGTCCACAGCGCTGTATTCCTCATAGATAGACACCCCGGGGAGAGCACACAGCGCTGTATTCCTCATAGATAGACACCCCGGGGAGAGACCACAGCGCTGTATTCCTCATACATAGACACCCCGGGGTGAGCCCACAGCGCTGTATTCCTCATAGATAGACACCCCGGGGAGAGTCCACAGCGCTGTATTCCTCAAAGATACACACCCCGGGGAGAGCCCACAGCGCTGTATTCCTCATAGCTAGACACCCCGGGGAGAGCCCACAGCGCTGTATTCCTCATAGATAGACACCCCGGGGAGAGTCCACAGCGCTGTATTCCTCATATATAGACACCCCGGGGAGAGCCCACAGCGCTGTATTCCTCATAGATAGACACCCCGGGGAGAGTCCACAGCGCTGTATTCCTCATAGATAGACACCCCGGGGAGAGCCCACAGCGCTGTATTCCTCATAGATAGACACCCCGGGGAGAGTCCACAGCGCTGTATTCCTCATATATAGACACCCCGGGGAGAGCCCACAGCGCTGTATTCCTCATAGATAGACACCCCGGGGAGAGCACACAGCGCTGTATTCCTCATAGATACACACCCCGGGGAGAGTCCACAGCGCTGTATTCCTCATAGATAGACACCCCGGGGAGAGCACACAGCGCTGTATTCCTCATAGATAGACACCCCGGGGAGAGACCACAGCGCTGTATTCCTCATACATAGACACCCCGGGGTGAGCCCACAGCGCTGTATTCCTCATAGATAGACACCCCGGGGAGAGTCCACAGCGCTGTATTCCTCATAGATACACACCCCGGGGAGAGCCCACAGCGCTGTATTCCTCATAGCTAGACACCCCGGGGAGAGCCCACAGCGCTGTATTCCTCATAGATAGACACCCCGGGGAGAGTCCACAGCGCTGTATTCCTCATAGATAGACACCCCGGGGAGAGCCCACAGCGCTGTATTCCTCATAGATTGACACCCCGGGGAGAGTCCACAGCGCTGTATTCCTCATATATAGACACCCCGGGGAGAGCACACAGCGCTGTATTCCTCATAGATAGACACCCCGGGGAGAGCACACAGCGCTGTATTCCTCATAGATACACACCCCGGGGAGAGTCCACAGCGCTGTATTCCTCATATATAGACACCCCGGGGAGAGCCCACAGCGCTGTATTCCTCATAGATAGACACCCCGGGGAGAGCCCACAGTGCTGTATTCCTCATAGATATACACCCCGGGGAGAGTCCACAGCGCTGTATTCCTCATAGATATACACCCCGGGGAGAGTCCACAGCGCTGTATTCCTCATATATAGACACCCCAGGGAGAGCACACAGCGCTGTATTCCTCATAGATACACACCCCGGGGAGAGTCCACAGCGCTGTATTCCGCATAGATAGAAACCCCGGGGAGAGCCCACAGCGCTGCATTCCTCATATATATACACCCCGGGGAGAGTCCACAGCGCTGTATTCCTCATATATAGACACCCCAGGGAGAGCACACAGCGCTGTATTCCTCATAGATATACACCCCGGGGAGAGTCCACAGCGCTGTATTCCTCATAGATAGACACCCCGGGGAGAGCACACAGCGCTGTATTCCTCATAGATAGACACCCCGGGGAGAGTCCACAGCGCTGTATTCCTCATAGATAGACACCCCGGGGAGAGCACACAGCGCTGTATTCCTCATAGATAGACACCCCGGGGAGAGACCACAGCGCTGTATTCCTCATACATAGACACCCCGGGGAGAGCCCACAGCGCTGTATTCCTCATAGATAGACACCCCGGGGAGAGTCCACAGCGCTGTATTCCTCATAGATACACACCCCGGGGAGAGCCCACAGCGCTGTATTCCTCATAGCTAGACACCCCGGGGAGAGCCCACAGCGCTGTATTCCTCATAGATAGACACCCCGGGGAGAGTCCACAGCGCTGTATTCCTCATAGATAGACACCCCGGGGAGAGCCCACAGCGCTGTATTCCTCATAGATAGACACCCCGGGGAGAGTCCACAGCGCTGTATTCCTCATATATAGACACCCCGGGGAGAGCACACAGCGCTGTATTCCTCATAGATAGACACCCCGGGGAGAGCACACAGCGCTGTATTCCTCATAGATACACACCCCGGGGAGAGTCCACAGCGCTGTATTCCTCATATATAGACACCCCAGGGAGAGCACACAGCGCTGTATTCCTCATAGATACACACCCCGGGGAGAGTCCACAGCGCTGTATTCCGCATAGATAGAAACCCCGGGGAGAGCCCACAGCGCTGCATTCCTCATACATATACACCCCGGGGAGAGTCCACAGCGCTGTATTCCTCATATATAGACACCCCAGGGAGAGCACACAGCGCTGTATTCCTCATAGATATACACCCCGGGGAGAGTCCACAGCGCTGTATTCCTCATAGATAGACACCCCGGGGAGAGCACACAGCGCTGTATTCCTCATAGATACACACCCCGGGGAGAGCCCACAGCGCTGTATTCCTCATAGATACACACCCCGGGGAGAGCCCACAGCGCTGTATTCCTCATAGCTAGACACCCCGGGGAGAGCCCACAGCGCTGTATTCCTCATAGATAGACACCCCGGGGAGAGTCCACAGCGCTGTATTCCTCATAGATAGACACCCCGGGGAGAGCCCACAGCGCTGTATTCCTCATAGATACACACCACGGGGAGAGCACACCGCGCTGTATTCCTCATAGATAGACACCCCGGGGTGAGCCCACAGCGCTGTATTCCTCATATATAGACACCCCGGGGAGAGCCCACAGCGCTGTATTCCTCATAGATAGACACCCCGGGGTGAGCCCACAGTGCTGTATTCCTCATATATAGACACCCCAGGGAGAGCACACAGCGCTGTATTCCTCATAGATACACACCCCGGGGAGAGTCCACAGCGCTGTATTCCGCATAGATAGAAACCCCGGGGAGAGCCCACAGCGCTGCATTCCTCATAGATAGACACCCCGGGGTGAGCCCACAGCGCTGTATTCCTCATAGATAGACACCCCGGGGAGAGCCAACAGCGGTGTATTCCTCATAGATAGACACCCCGGGGAGAGTCCACAGCGCTGTATTCCTCATAGATAGACACCCCGGGGAGAGTCCACATCGCTGTATTCCTCATACATAGACACCCCGGGGAGAGTCCACAGCGCTGTATTCCTCATAGATAGACACCCCGGGGAGAGCCCACAACGCTGTATTCCTCATAGATAGACACCCCGGGGAGAGCCCACAGCGCTGTATTCCTCATAGATAGACACCCCGGGGAGAGCCCACAGCGCTGTATTCCTCATAGATAGACACCCCGGGGAGAGCCCACAGCGCTGTATTCCTCATAGATAGACACCCCGGGGAGAGTCTACAGCGCTGCATTCCTCATAGATAGACACCCCGGGGAGAGTCCACAGCGCTGCATTCCTCATAGATATACACCCCGGGGAGAGCCCACAGCGCTGTATTCCTCATAGATATACACCCCGGGGAGAGCCCACAGCGCTGTATTCCTCATAGATAGACACCCCGGGGAGAGCCCACAGCGCTGTATTCCTCATAGATAGACACCCCGGGGAGAGTCCACAGCGCTGTATTCCTCATAGATAGACACCCCGGGGACACTCCACAGCGCTGTATTCCTCATAGATAGACACCCCGGGGAGAGCCCACAGCGCTGTATTCCTCATAGATAGACACCCCGGGGAGAGTCCACAGCGCTGTATTCCTCATAGATAGACACCCCGGGGAGAGTCCACAGCGCTGTATTCCTCATAGATAGACACCCCGGAGAGAGTCCACAGCGCTGTATTCCTCATAGATACACACCCCGGGGAGAGTCCACAGCGCTGTATTCTTCATAGATAGACACCCCGGGGAGAGTCCACAGCGCTGTATTCCTCATAGATAGACACCCCGGGGACACTCCACAGCGCTGTATTCCTCATAGATAGACACCCCGGGGAGAGTCCACAGCGCTGTATTCCTCATAGATAGACACCCCGGGGACACTCCACAGCGCTGTATTCCTCATAGATAGACACCCCGGGGAGAGTCCACAGCGCTGTATTCCTCATAGAGACACACCCCGGGGTGAGCCCACAGCGCTGTATTCCTCATAGATAGACACCCCGGGGAGAGTCCACAGCGCTGTATTCCTCATAGATAGACACCCCGGGGACACTCCACAGCGCTGTATTCCTCATAGATAGACACCCCGGGGAGAGTCCACAGCGCTGTATTCCTCATAGATAGACACCCCGGGGACACTCCACAGCGCTGTATTCCTCATAGATAGACACCCCGGGGAGAGTCCACAGCGCTGTATTCCTCATAGAGACACACCCCGGGGTGAGCCCACAGCGCTGTATTCCTCATAGATAGACACCCCGGGGAGAGCCCACAGCGCTGTATTCCTCATAGATACACACCCCGGGGAGAGTCCACAGCGCTGTATTCCTCATAGATACACACCCCGGGGAGAGTCCACAGCGCTGTATTCCTCATAGATACACACCCCGGGGAGAGTCCACAGCGCTGTATTCCTCATAGATACACACCCCGGGGAGAGTCCACAGCGCTGTATTCCTCATATATAGACACCCAGGGCTTAAAGTGGTCCTGGAGAGGTGGGGGAACAACGCAGCAGAAAGGGGTGTGGCCTCACAAGGAAGGGGCGTGGCCACACAAAAGTACCACCAATTCAAAATAATGCTTCACAGTAGGACAATCTTATTCACATTTCCCGCCCCACATACTAGTGCCCTTTACACACACAATGCCCACAATAGCAGAGTCCCCCTTTTACACAGTACGGCAGACAGAGCCCCCTTTTACACAGTACGGCAGACAGAGCCCCATTTTACACAGTACGGCAGGTAGAGCCCCCTCCAAGGGCAAACGCAGGATTTTATGAGGGGGTTTTCCAGATAGATATACGTATATACACTGCTCAAAAAAATAAAGGGAATACTAAAATAACACATCCTAGATCTGAATGAATGAAATATTCTTATTAAATACTTTGTTCTTTACATAGTTGAATGTGCTGACAACAAAATCACACAAAAATTATCAATGGAAATCAAATTTATTAACCCATGGAGGTCTGGATTTGGAGTCACCCTCAAAATTAAAGTGGAAAAACACACTACAGGCTGATCCAACTTTGATGTAATGTCCTTAAAACAAGTCAAAATGAGGTTCAGTAGTGTCTGTGGCCTCCACGTGCCTGTATGACCTCCCCACAAGGCCTGGGCATGCTGCTGATGAGGTGGCGGATGGTCTCCTGAGGGATCTCCTTCCAGACCTGGACTAAAGCATCCGCCAACTCCTGGACAGTCTGCGGTGCAACGTGGCATTGGTGGATGGAGCAAGACATGATGTCCCAGATGTGCTCAATTGGATTCAGGTCTGGGGAACGGGTGGGCGAGTCCATAGCATCAATGCCTTCGTCTTGCAGGAACTGCTGACACACTCCAGCCACATGAGGTCTAGCATTGTCTTGCATTAAGAGGAACCCAGGGCCAACCGCACCAGCATGAGGATCTCATCTCGGTACCTAATGGCAGTCAGGCTACCTCTGGCGAGCACATGGAGGGCTGTGCGGCCCCCCAAAGAAATGCCACCCCACACCATTACTGACCCACTGCCAAACCGGTCATGCTGGAGGATGTTGCAGGCAGCAGAACGTTCTCCTTGGCGTCTCCAGACTCTGTCACGTCTGTCACATGTGCTCAGTGAGAACCTGCTTTCATCTGTGAAGAGCACAGGGTGCCAGTGGCGAATTTGCCAATCTTGGTGTTCTCTGGCAAATGCCAAACGTCCTGCACGGTGTTGGGCTGTAAGCACAACCCCCACCTGTGGGCGTCGGGCCCTCATACCACCCTCATGGAGTCTGTTTCTGATCGTTTGAGTAGACACATGCACATTTGTGGCTTGCTGGAGGTCATTTTGCAGGGCTCTGGCATTGCTCCTCCTGGTCCTCCTTGCACAAAGGCGGAGGTAGCGGCCCTGCTGCTGGGTTGTTGCCCTCCTACGGCCTCCTCCACGTCTCCTGATGTACTGGCCTGTCTCCTGGTAGCGCCTCCATGCTCTGGACACTACGCTGACTGACACAGCAAACTTTCTTGTCACAGCTCGCATTGATGTGCCATCCTGGATGAGCTGCACTACCTGAGCCACTTGTGTGGGTTGTAGGGAGGTCATACAGGCACGTGGAGGCCACACACACTACTGAGCCTCATTTTGACTTGTTTTAAGGACATTACATCAAAGTTGGATCAGCCTGTAGTGTGTTTTTCCACTTTAATTTTGAGGGTGACTCCAAATCCAGACCTCCATGGGTTAATACATTTGATTTCCATTGATAATTTTTGTGTGATTTTGTTGTCGGCACATTCAACTATGTAAAAAACAAAGTATTTAATAAGAATATTTCATTCATTCAGATCTAGGATGTGTTATTTTAGTGTTCCCTTTATTTTTTTGAGCAGTGTATATAGGCACTCAGAGGGGCAGATGTATTAACCTGGAGAAGGCATAAGGAAGTGATAAACCAGTGATATGTGCAAGGTGATAAAGGCACCAGCCAATCAGCTCCAATATGTAAACTAACAGTTAGGATCTGATTGGCTGGTGCCTTTATCACCTTGCACATATCACTGGTTTATCACTTCCTTATGCCTTCTCCAGTTTAATACATCTGCCCCAGAGTTTTGAAAAAGTGCAAAAACAGACAAAAAGAGAGAGAGAGAGAGAGAATTAAAATATCACCAGCAGCAGCAGCAGCAGAAAGACTGGGCACCCAGAGCTGTGATATGTAGCAGCAGGTACCTGGAGGTCTTCATGTGGAGGGCGAGTTGTCTCTCCTGCCAGACGCCATGGGGTGTGCCACGGTTAGGGCCTCGGACTGTAATGCACAATCACTTGCAGACAGCGCTCCGGTGGAGGTGGGGAGAGCATTATAGGCCGCGGGTCACTAAGCCTAGGGGTGGGGTGGACTTTAAGTTGCTGCGCTGGGAGGGAGATGTGGAGTGGGCACGGACATTACTTCCCGTCGCGCAGCCTCACAGTAAACTCCGGCTGCGGGGGGGATCGGGCATTACAGGCCGCGGCTCACACTCCGGAGGCTGCGGCGGGGGGGGGGGGGGAGGGCACTTTGAATCTGGCGCCGACTGTGCGCCATTCACGGCTCCTGGACCGCCAGCTAATAAGAAGCTGCCACTTGGCAGCTTCTCATTGGCTGGCGGTCTGCGAGCCGTGATTGGCTCACGGCAGATTTTAAAAAAACTTCCCGTCTTCTGATTGGTGCTGCAGCCGGTCCGCGAGCCGTGATTGGCTGGCGGCCGTTGCCACCTTTACAATGGAACAGGGACATGATGCTGTGGCCGGGCGGAGGCGGAACTGGTTCCGCCTGCAATTAGAGGTGACGGAACGCAGTTCCGCCCCGTTCCGGCCCACTTTAACCACTGACACCCCGGGGAGAGCCCACAGCGCTGTATTCCTCATAGATACACACCCCGGGGAGAGCCCACAGCGCTGTATTCCTCATAGATACACACCCCGGGGAGAGCCCACAGCGCTGTATTCCTCATAGATACACACCCTGGTGAGAGTCCACAGGGCTGTATTCCTCATAGATAGACACCCCGGGGAGAGACCACAGCGCTGTATTCCTCATAGATAGACACCCCGGGGAGAGACCACAGCGCTGTATTCCTCATAGATAGACACCCCGGTGAGAGTCCACAGGGCTGTATTCCTCATAGATAGACACCCAGGGGAGAATCCACAGCGCTGTATTCCTCATAGATAGACACCCCGGGGTGAGCCCACAGCGCTGTATTCCTCATAGATAGACACCCCGGGGAGAGCCCACAGCGCTGTATTCCAGACACCCCGGGGAGAGTCCACAGCGCTGTATTCCTCATAGATAGACACCCCGGGGAGAGTCCACAGCGGTATATTCCTCATAGATAGACACCCCGGGGAGAGCACACAGCGGTGTATTCCTCATAGATAGACACCCCGGGGAGAGTCCACAGCGCTGTATTCCTCATAGATAGACACCCCGGGGAGAGTCCACAGCGCTGTATTCCTCAGAGATAGACACCCCGGGGAGAGCCCACAGCGCTGTATTCCTCATAGATAGACACCCCGGGGAGAGCCCACAGCGCTGTATTCCTCATAGATACACACCCCGGGGAGAGCCCACAGCGCTGTATTCCTCATAGATACACACCCCGGGGAGAGCCCACAGCGCTGTATTCCTCATAGATACACACCCTGGTGAGAGTCCACAGGGCTGTATTCCTCATAGATAGACACCCCGGGGAGAGACCACAGCGCTGTATTCCTCATAGATAGACACCCCGGGGAGAGACCACAGCGCTGTATTCCTCATAGATAGACACCCCGGTGAGAGTCCACAGGGCTGTATTCCTCATAGATAGACACCCCGGGGTGAGCCCACAGCGCTGTATTCCTCATAGATAGACACCCCGGGGTGAGCCCACAGCGCTGTATTCCTCATAGATAGACACCCCGGGGAGAGCCCACAGCGCTGTATTCCAGACACCCCGGGGAGAGTCCACAGCGCTGTATTCCTCATAGATAGACACCCCGGGGAGAGTCCACAGCGGTATATTCCTCATAGATAGACACCCCGGGGAGAGCCCACAGCGCTGTATTCCTCATAGATAGACACCCCGGGGAGAGTCCACAGCGCTGTATTCCTCATAGATACACACCCCGGGGAGAGTCCACAGCGCTGCATTCCTCATAGATAGACACCCCGGGGAGAGCCTTCAGCGCTGTATTCCTCATAGATAGACACCCCGGGGAGAGTCCACAGCGCTGTATTCCTCATAGATAGACACCCCGGGGAGAGACCACAGCGCTGTATTCCTCATAGATAGACACCCCGGGGAGAGCACACAGCGGTGTATTCCTCATAGATAGACACCCCGGGGAGAGTCCACAGCGCTGTATTCCTCAGAGATAGACACCCCGGGGAGAACCCACAGCGCTGTATTCCTCATAGATAGACACCCCGGGGAGAGTCCACAGCGCTGTATTCCTCATAGATAGACACCCCGGGGAGAGCCCACAGCGCTGTATTCCTCATAGATAGACACCCCGGGGAGAGCCCACAGCGCTGTATTCCTCATAGATACACACCCCGGGGAGAGCCTTCAGCACTGTATTCCTCATAGATAGACACCCCGGGGAGAGTCCACAGCGCTGTATTCCTCATAGATAGACACCCCGGGGAGAGTCCACAGCGCTGTATTCCTCATAGATAGACACCCCGGGGAGAGACCACAGCACTGTATTCCTCATAGATAGACACCCCGGGGAGAGTCCACAGCGCTGTATTCCTCATAGATAGACACCCCGGGGAGAGTCCACAGCGCTGTATTCCTCATAGACACCCCGGGGAGAGCCCACAGCGCTGTATTCCTCATAGATAGACACCCCGGGGAGAGTCCACAGCGCTGTATTCCTCATAGACACCCCGGGGAGAGTCCACAGCGCTGTATTCCTCATAGATAGACACCCCGGGGAGAGTCCACAGCGCTGTATTCCTCATAGATAGACACCCCGGGGAGAGCCCACAGCGCTGTATTCCTCATAGATACACACCCCGGGGAGAGACCACAGCGCTGTATTCCTCATAGATAGACACCCCGGGGAGAGTCCACAGCGCTGTATTCCTCATAGATAGACACCCCGGGGAGAGTCCACAGCGCTGTATTCCTCATAGATAGACACCCCGGGGAGAGTCCGCAATGCAGCGGAAATGCTCATTTTGGCATTTTATCATTAATATTTCAGGCAGTGGATGAAAATGATGCCAGATTGGCTTGCGGCCAGTACCAATTTCAAAATATACCCACTTGTGCAGCTGGTGGCCCACCACCAATACAGGGCCAGAACCGCTCACTGTCTGCGCCCAGGATTGGAGTCCCGGCAGTTTCCCCCTGATGGTGGCCCTGTACATTTCACAGGCAGATCCCTACATGTTTGCATGTCACAGGCAGATCCCTACATATGTACATGTCACAGGCAGATCCCTACATGTATGCATGTCACAGGCAGATCCCTACATGTGTGCATGTCAGAGGCAGATCCTTACATGTATGCATGCCACAGGCAGATCACTACATATGTGCATGCCACGGGCAGATCCGTACGTGTGTGGATGCCACGGGCAGATCCGTACATGTGTGGATGCCACGAGCAAATCCCTACATTTGTGCATGCCACAGGCAGATCCCTACATGTGTGGATGCCACGGGCAGATCCCTACATGTGTGCATGCCACAGGCAGATCCCTACTTGTATGCATGTCACAGGCAGATCCCTATATGTGTGCATGCCACAGGCAGATCCTTACATGTGTGCATGCCACAGGCAGATCCCTACATGTATGCATGTCACAGGCAGATCCCTACGTGTTTGCATGTCACAGGCAGATCCTTACATGTATGCATGTCACAGGCAGATCCTTACATGTATGCATGTCACAGGCAGATCCCTACATGTGTGCATGTCACAGGCAGATCCCTAAGTGTTTGCATGTCAGAGGCAGATCCCTACATGTATGCATGTCACAGGCAGATCCCTACATGTATGCATGCCACAGGCAGATCACTACATATGTGCATGCCACGGGCAGATCCCTACATGTATGCATGTCACAGGCAGATCCCTACATGTATGCATGTCACAGGCAGATCCTTACATGTGTGCGTCACAGGCAGATCCTTACATGTATGCATGTCACAGGCAGATCCCTACATGTATGCATGTCACAGGCAGATCCTTACATGTGTGCATGTCACAGGCAGATCCTTACATGTGTGCATGTCACAGGCAGATCCCTACATGTGTGCATGTCACAGGCAGATCCTTACATGTATGCATGTCACAGGCAGATCCCTACATGTATGCATGTCACAGGCAGATCCTTACATGTGTGCATGTCACAGGCAGATCCCTACATGTGTGCATGTCACAGGCAGATCCTTACATGTATGCATGTCACAGGCAGATCCCTACATGTGTGCATGTCACAGGCAGATCCTTACATGTGTGCATGTCACAGGCAGATCCCTACATGTGTGCATGTCGCAGGCAGATCCTTACATGTATGCATGTCACAGGCAGATTCCTACATGTATGCATGTCACAGGCAGATCCTTACATGTGTGCATGTCACAGGCAGATCCTTACATGTATGCATGTCACAGGCAGATCCCTACATGTGTGCATGTCACAGGCAGATCCCTACGTGTTTGCATGTCAGAGGCAGATCCCTACATGTATGCATGTCACAGGCAGATCCCTACATGTATGCATGTCACAGGCAGATCCTTACATGTGTGCATATCACAGGCAGATCCTTACATGTATGCATGTCACAGGCAGATCCTTACATGTGTGCATGTCACAGGCAGATCCTTACATGTATGCATGTCACAGGCAGATCCTTACATGTATGCATGACACAGGCAGATTCCTACATGTGTGCATGCCACAGGCAGATCCTTACATGTATGCATGCCACAGGCAGATCACTACATATGTGCATGCCACGGGCAGATCCGTACATGTGTGGATGCCACGGGCAGATCCGTACATGTGTGGATGCCACGGGCAGATCCGTACATGTGTGGATGCCACGAGCAAATCCCTACATTTGTGCATGCCACAGGCAGATCCCTACATGTGTGGATGCCACGGGCAGATCCCTACATGTGTGCATGCCACAGGCAGATCCCTACTTGTATGCATGTCACAGGCAGATCCCTATATGTGTGCATGCCACAGGCAGATCCCTACATGTGTGCATGCCACAGGCAGATCCTTACATGTGTGCATGCCACAGGCAGATCCCTACGTGTGTGCATGTCACAGGCAGATCCCTACGTGTTTGCATGTCACAGGCAGATCCCTACATGTATGCATGTCACAGGCAGATCCTTACATGTGTGCATGTCACAGGCAGATCCTTACATGTATGCATGTCACAGGCAGATCCCTACATGTGTGCATGTCACAGGCAGATCCCTACGTGTTTGCATGTCAGAGGCAGATCCCTACATGTATGCATGTCACAGGCAGATCCCTACATGTATGCATGTCACAGGCAGATCCTTACATGTGTGCATATCACAGGCAGATCCTTACATGTATGCATGTCACAGGCAGATCCTTACATGTGTGCATGTCACAGGCAGATCCTTACATGTATGCATGTCACAGGCAGATCCTTACATGTGTGCATGTCACAGGCAGATCCTTACATGTGTGCATGTCACAGGCAGATCCCTACATGTGTGCATGTCACAGGCAGATCCCTACATGTGTGCATGTCACAGGCAGATCCTTACATGTATGCATGTCACAGGCAGATCCCTACATGTATGCATGTCACAGGCAGATCCTTACATGTGTGCATGTCACAGGCAGATCCCTACATGTGTGCATGTCACAGGCAGATCCTTACATGTATGCATGTCACAGGCAGATCCCTACATGTGTGCATGTCACAGGCAGATCCTTACATGTATGCATGTCACAGGCAGATCCCTACATGTATGGTGCCCGGTAACCTCTCCCCTTTGTGCTGTTGTGATGCCTCAGTACAGACACCTGTAGCTTCCGCTGTGTCGCTAGTGCATGTGCTAATGATGGACAGCTGCGCGCAGGACGCGTGTTTTCATTGGGGCCTTTTCCTGCTTAGCATCCAGCGCTACATGACCCATCGCGTGTCCGAGCCAATAACCATTTATAGAGAATCCCGCAAATTCGCTTCATGTTTTTTCTCTTTCAGGAAAATCTGAATGAGAAGAATTTCCCGTTTTGGCTTTGGATTGAGGGCGTCTTAGAGCTGATAAAAAAGCATCTCTTGTGTCTTTGGAATGATGGGTGAGTAATTACTCACGTTGTTTACAATGAGGGTCATTCCGAGTTGATCGCTCGTTGCCGATTTTCGCAACGGAGCGATTAAGGCGAAAATGCGCATGGTACGCAGTGCGCATACGCTAAGTATTTTAGCACAAAACTTAGTAGATTTATTCACGTCCGAATGAAGAATTTTCATCGTTGTAGTGATCGGAGTGTGATTGACAGGAAGTGGGTGTTTCTGGGCGGAAACTGGCCGTTTTCTGGGAGTGTGCGGAAAAACGCAGGCGTGTCAGGGAAAAACGCGGGAGTGTCTGGAGAAACGGGGGAGTGGCTGGCCGAACGCAGGGCGTGTTTGTGACGTCAAACCAGGAACGAAACGGGCTGAACTGATCGCAGTGTAGGAGTAAGTCTCGAGCTGCTCAGAAACTGCTAAGAAATTTCTATTCGCAATTCTGCTAATCTTTCGTTCGCAATTCTGCTAAGCTAAGATACACTCCCAGAGGGCGGCGGCCTAGCGTGTGCAATGCTGCTAAAATCTGCTAGTGAGCGAACAACTCGGAATGACCCCCAATATACTGTGTTCTTGTAACTGCCGGTATGTTTCTTGGGGAATATCGGCTGACATGCGATGGACTGCATCCCTGTAACATTCCCCCGCCGGCCTGTGACTATGAAGAAGGATCCAGGCCTCCGTGTTGCTGTCTCCATATCCCCCCCCCCTTCCCCGCCATCTGCAAGGTGTACATGAAAACAGAATTGATCAGGACCACATGACCCGATTTAGATTATCCGTAACGCTTTGCACTGTTGCCCGTCTGTGGGACTGGACACGTCTCCCATTCTCCGTTCCGCTCGAGGATCCAGTAGCCGTTCACTACCGCAGGCCTCGTGCTCAGACCCAGCTTCCTCTCTGCTGGTCACTGTGTGTGCGCTGTAACGCCCGCCGTCCAGCAGCCATTTGCTAATGCCTACACCGCTGTTACGAGCGCCAACAATCATTCCTTACCGCAGTAGTCACCATTGAACCCTGTACAAGCTCCGCCGTCCCGACTGGGGAGTATAGCTGCAGGCGGCCCAGGAATCCTTCATCATTTATTTATTTGTTAGTTCATTTGTTTTGCTTCAGTTTGCTTTGGCTGCACATGTGATGCTGCAACTGTAGCATGGTTGGTGTAGTGGCTGGTATTGCTGCTTCAAAGCACTGAGATCATTAATTTAATTTGAGATCAACGTACTGCGGGTGCTCAGGTTTCCTCCAATAATCCAAAAGCGTATTGGGTTTTGACAGTTCATTAACCCTAGTGTGTATGGGGCAGATGTACTAAGCCCTCGAGAATGATAAAGTGGAGAGAGATAAAGTACCAACCAATCAGCTCCTGTCGGTTTTTTTTTAAACACAGACTGTAATATGATAGTTAGACGTTGCTTGCCGGTACTTTATCTCTCACCACTTAATTACTCTCTAAGGCTTAGTACATGGGTGGGGAATGTTAGGTAGATAAGACTTAGGTCGACAGTGTCTAGGTCGACAGTAATTAGGTCGACATGGTTTCTGGGACGGTAGGGAATGTAGGTCGACATGAGAAAAGGTCGACGTGAGTTTTTTGACTGTTTTTGGTGTCGTTTTGTCCGTACAGTGGGGGTCATTCCGAGTTGATCGTAGCTGTGCTAAATTTACATTCACATTGACATGCGGGGGGACGCCCAGCACAGGACTAGTCCGCCCCGCATGTCAGTGCCGCCCCCCCCAGCAGAAGTGCAAAGGCATCACACAGCGGCGATGCCTTTGCACTTCAAGAGTAGCTCCCGGCCAGTGCAGCTTTAGCGTGCTGGCCGGGGAGCTACTTGTCGCTCCCCGGCCTGCAGCCGCTGCAGGCCGCTCCCCGCACGGTCCAGCCACGCCTGCTTTGGCCGGACCGCGCCCACGAAACGGCGGCCAAACGCCGCCGTTCCACCCCCTCCTGCCCAGTGACCACCTCTGCCTGTCAATCACTACGGCGCCGGCGCATGCGCAGTGGGTCCCCTTTCGCTCGGCTGCAAAAAAAAGCAGCGAGCGAACCGGTCAGAATGACCCCCAGTGACAGGGAACCCCAATTAGTGCACGGTGTCCCCTCGCATGGCTCGGCACAGGTTTCCGTTCCCAATTGTAGTCCATGTGGATCGTAAAGTATGAAAAAGTTCTAAAAATTAAATTTTTGTTTTGAAAAACTCATGTCGACCGTATGTCATGTTGACCTAGAACATGTTGATCTAGAGTCCCTGTCGACCTACTTACTGTCGATCAATAGTGGTCGACCTAGACAGTGTCTACCTACTTACTGTCGACCTAAAGACCGGATCCCTAGCACATCACCCCCTATGTGTGGTCGTGTGTCAGAGAATATAAAGTGTAAGCTCCTGTGCTGTGAACGAGTGAAATATTCTCTGTACTTCTCTGCGTGATATGTGTCCTATATACATAACTGGTAATAAATACAAGGGTATTACAGATGTATATAATAAAGCAGCCACTATACATACTAGGAGTAAACTCTTAGTAAATATCAGGCCGACCTCTTTACATTCTAGGTTATTAATGTTTTATTATGTAAAAGGATATTTCTCTGAGCTGTATACAGCCCTGTAGCGAGAGTCTGCCCATTGAATTTGTTTTATCCACCGGAACGCAGCTGTAATATAATTTTCTTCCAATCTGACAGGTGTATTGTGGGTTTCATAAGCAAGGAGAGGGAGCGCGTGCTGCTGAAGGACAAACCTCCGGGGACATTTCTGCTAAGGTTCAGTGAAAGCAGCAGGGAAGGAGCCATCACCTTTACCTGGGTGGAAAGATTGCAGAATGGTAAGGGAATAATACACTAATAAGGGGGACATTTACTAAGCAGTGATAAGAGCGGAGAAGTGAGCCAGTGGGGAAATTGCCCCATCAACCAATCAGCAGCTCTGTATCATTTTATAGTATGCAAATCATAGATGTTACTTCAGTGCGGATTGGTTGCCATGGGCAACTTCTCCACTGGCTCACTTCTCTGCTCTTATCACTGCTTAGTAAATGTCCCCCTAACTCCATTAAATAAACATATAATGTGGTCAATGTTTCACTGTGTGCCCCAGAGCTTTGTGTGCACGGGGACCTCCGGAGTTAGGAACGCTTTGCTTGTTCCCCACTGGGAATTATGGGGGTCATTCTGAGTTGATCGCTCACTGCTGTTTTTCCCAGCGCAGCGAACAGGTCACTACTGCGCATGCATATGCACCGCAATGCTCAGGTGCGTCGTACGGGTACAAAGCGGATCGTTGCTGGGCGATGGATTTAGCGAAGAATCCATTCGCACAGCCGATCGCAAGGAGATTGACAGGAAGAGGGCGTTTGTGGGTGTCAACTGACCGTTTTCAGAGAGCGTTTGGAAAAACGCAGGCATGTCCAGGTGTTTGCAGGGCGGGTGTCTGACGTCAATTCCGGGCCCGGACAGGCTGAAGTGATCGCAGCGGCTGAGTAAGTTCTGAGCTACTCAGAAACTGCAAAAAACGTTTTTGTTCCCGCTTGGCTGCACATGCGATCGCATACTTGCAAAGCGAAATTACACTCCCGCGTGGGCGGCGACTATGCGTTTGCACGGCTGCTAAAAGTAGCTAGCGAGCGATCAACTCGGAATGACCCTCTATGTTGTACATTTATTACAATCTTTCATTTTGAGGTTATAGTTTCTTTAAAAAAAAAAAGTGATTGTAATTTAACTATAAACATATGCACAGCATTCACAATCCCCCAAACTGACCCACGCAATTCATTAAATTACTCCCCTTCCCCCAAAAAAATCACCCTCTGTCCATCCACTACTTCATATCACCAAGCTAATACATTGCACACTTTTCTCTCCCCCTACCAAACCCACCAAAGATTGACTCTTTAGCACTTAAATTGCTTTTTACTTATGTAGTAATTTTGAACACCTTAATTACTACTTCTCTCCTATGTAACACTTGTCGCACTCAAATATGGAATTTGGAGTAACTCGTTGGGCGCTGAAAGTTTTTTGGTGCTGCCTTGGACACACTGAGGGGTTTCCCTTACCCCCAAATGAAACAGATATGAGAATGTATGATAGAGTGACCTGGGCGCCCCCTTTCAGTGGCTGGGTGCAGAAGTAATTACTGATGATTCACTTTTTTAACCCGTATAATCAGTAAATATCTCAAAATGAATGTCATCCAATTATATAAAAAAATGACAATAAATTTAATAATTGTATTAAATTTATTGTCATTTTTTTATATAATTGGATGACATTCATTTTGAGATATTTACTGATTATACGGGTTAAAAAAGTGAATCATCAGTAATTACTTCTGCACCCAGCCACTGAAAGGGGGCGCCCAGGTCACTCTATCATACATTCTCACTTCTCACACTCAGCTGCTTCTTCTTATTAATGTAATACTTTCTACCACCTAAACTGCTACTTCTTGCTGGTGTGATGCCTTGGGGCAGTTGGGTTGCGCTGGCCTGGAGGGGTCCCAAGAACTGTACTTGAACCTTAGGAATGTTAGGGACCCACCAGATGAGGTCATCTAGTCATGGTAGGTAGGCCCATATTTTTGGCCAAAATTGTGCTAAGAACCTCAATTTTACTCCATGTTAAATTGCAGATTTTATTATAATTGTTCTGATTAGCAGTGTTTTTAGTAATTAGAGCGTGCACCGGCAATATTTCTTTGACCTGAAGGCCAGATTCAGTTGTAAGCGTCTTTCATCCACGAGTAAGTGTGGCTACAGTATGCGCCCCTCTTACAGAATTGCTGGACTTGCAGATTTGTTCACAGCTCCATAGAGCCGCGTACAGAAGAGCCACAAGCGATGTGAGAGTTGTGGGGCCATTGGTACCGTTTTTTTTAATTGACTCCTTAAAGGGATGATGCCTAATGCATATATTACATATAGTCCATCCTCCATTTCAGATCCATCATACCGTTGTGTCATTGCAGAGCCCATTTTCCATTCTGTGGAGCCTTATACAAAGAAGGAGCTATCCGCAGTTACCCTTCCAGATATTATCCGCAGCTATAAAGTAATGGCAGCTGAGAATATTCCGGAGAATCCACTGAAGTTCTTATATCCAAGCACGCTAAAGGATACGGCATTTGGGAAGTTCTACTCTAAGCCTAAGGATGGTAAGTAATGCAGCGGCTAGTGGACCTAATATATTGATTCAGTGGCGGAACTAGCGAGCGGTGGGCCTGGGGGCTAGGGAGCGGTGGGCCTGGGGGCTAGCGAGCGGTGGCCCTGTGGGCTAGGGAGCGGTGTTTCTGGGGACTAGTGAGTGCCTCTCTTCCCTCTTTTCCTTACTTTTCCTTGGAACAGACTGCACAACCCTGACCACAAGTCCTTTGTGATAAGCAGAAGACATCGTACTCCTCGAGTATTGTGCAGTAAACTTCTGATTTCTCCTAACACAATGTTCCCTTTAGCCTTATCTATGTGTAAGTAACCATGACAGTTGGGTGACACTGGAATTATTATTTCACGTGTCCGTTATGTGCGCATAAAAGTTTTCTGTCATGTTGGTCTGAGTGTACCTAGTGATGTGCTTCTCCACTGAAATGCAACATCAAGGCATGAAGCAGATTATATTAAAAGTATAGAGCGAGAAGCAAAGACCATCAGTGCTGTGCTATTTGCAGAAATAAAATACCGGACTGCGGGAGGGTTAGGATTAGGCACTGGGGGGGGGGGGATGATAGGGTTATGCTGCGGGAGGGTTAGGCTGCAGGTGGGGGTAGTTAGGATTAGGCTGCATGTGGGGAGGGTTTGGGTTAGGCTGCAGGAGGGGAGGTTTAGGCTGCAGGTGGGGGGAGTGGTTAGGTTTAGGCTGCGGGAGGGGAGGGTTAGGCTGCGGGAGGGGAGGGTTAGGGTTAGGCTGCGGGAGGGGAGGGTTAGGCTGCGGGAGGGGAGGGTTAGGCTGTGGAAGGAGAGGGATAGGGTTAGGCTGAGGTAGGGGAGGGTTAGGCTGCGGGAGGGTTAGGCTGTGGAAGGAGAGGGATAGGGTTAGGTTGCGGGAGGGGACGGTTAGGGTTAGGCTGTGGAGGAGGAGGGATAGGGTTAGGCTGTGGAAGGAGAGGGTTAGGGTTAGGCTACGGGAGGGGAGGGTTAGGGTTAGGCTGCAGGAGGGGAGGGATAGGGTTAGGCTGCTGGAGGGGAGGGTTAGGCTGCAGGAGGGGAGGGATAGGATTAGGCTGCGGGAGGGGAGGGATAGGGTTAGGCTGCGGGAGGGGAGGGATAGGGTTAGGCTGCGGGAGGGGAGGGTTGGGCTGTGAAAGGAGAGGGTTAGGGTTAGGCTGCGGGAGGGGAGGGTTGGGCTGTGAAAGGAGAGGGATAGGGTTAGGCTGCGGGGGGGGGGTTGGGTTGTGAAAGGAGAGGGTTAGGGTTAGGCTGCGGGAGGGGAGGGTTGGGCTGTGAAAGGAGAGGGATAGGGTTAGGCTGCGGGAGGGGAGGGTTGGGCTGTGAAAGGAGAGGGTTAGGGTTAGGTTGCGGGAGGGGAGGGTTAGGGTTAGGCTGTGGAAGGGGAGGGATATGGTTAGGCTGCTGGAGGGGAGGTTGGGGTTAGGCACTAGGGAGAGATTAGGGTTGGGCTGCTGGAGGGGAGGTTGAGGTTAGGCACTAGGGAGAGATTAGGGTTGGGCTGCTGGAGGGGAGGTTGAGGTTAGGCACTAGGAGAGATTAGGGTTAGGCTGCTGGAGGGGAGGGTTAGGGTTATGCACTAGGGGGAGATAAGGGTTAGGCTGCGGGAGGTGAGGGTTAGAGTTATGCACTAGGGGGAAGTTACGGTTATGCACTAGGGGGAGATTAGGGTTAGGCTGTGGGTGGGGAGGCGGTTAGGTTTGAGCTGCGGGTGATGAAGATTAGGGTGGGGGGGGGGAGGCAGTTAGAGTTAGGCTGCGAGTGGTTTAGGGTTAGTACCCCGTTAGGGTAAGGCTGTTTAGTAGTCTCTCTGTGCACTGAGCCCCTGTCTTTTTGTTAGATCATTATTGTCCTATGTGTTTTAGATCTAATTTTAGTGATTCCAGACTGGTAGAGGTTCTGGGTTCCCTTACCCGGCACTTGAGGCTGCGTTTGAGCTGACCAGCTAGCGTTGAGTTGATAACGGAGCTATACCTAAGTCCCGATATCCTCAAGGACGCTTTATGAAACAAAGATCATATACTGTACCCAACCTATTATTTGTTGTGCTCTAGCTCCGGAACCGATGGATCTTGATGGCCCAAAAGGAACAGGATACATCAAAACTGAACTCATTTCAGTATCTGAAGTGTGAGTATCCCGAGCAATAATCTTATGCCCAAAACTGTTATTTGTATTGTTTTATCAGTGAACTGTTTCTGCTGGTTGGTTGTAGACATCCTTCTAGACTTCAGAATCCAGAGTCCCTGCTGCCAATGTCTGACGCCGAGTACGACGACCTGGCCAGGCTTGTAGGACCTGCTGAATTTGACACTGTGGTGAGCGTTTGATGCATTATGATGGTAGATGTATTGTGTATCTGTAGCAGTGGTTCTCCACTCCAACCCTCAGGAACCCCCAACAAGTCACGTTTTCAGGATTTCTGTCTGTGCAAGCTGGCGGAATAATTACTGAACCAGCACAAAATAGAGTAACTCACTTGTGCATGATCAAAGAAATCCACAAAACATGGCCTGCTGGGTGGTGTTTGACTGTAGTTGAGAACCTCAGTCCTATATAATGTAGTCTGTTGGGGTGTGAGCCACCTGCCCCCACCTCAGTGACTGGAATGGGACAGATCACCAGGAGATGACGGAGGGTGTGGGGGGGGGGGGGGGGCACAGATGAGGTTGATATGTCTGGTTAATTTTACCAGTCATTCATATTTGCAGCCATTCCTGTAACTTTATGTAATTTAGCCTTCTCAATGCCTTCCCTGCACCCTCTGCTACTTTATCTTCTTTATATATCCCACGAATGAGAAGGCGACTTTATTCTCATCTACCTACTCTTCTACCTCGCCTCTTGATCCAGCACATCACAGACAGTTGATCCTTGTCTCCTGAGCTCATCCCACACTAAAATATGTAATCTCTCTTTACTGATATCATTTGTCAGTGTGCAGTGATTGCTCCTTTACTGATATCATTTGTCAGTGTTCCAGTGTGCGGTGATTACTCCTTAACTGATATCATTTGTCAGTGTTCCAGTGTGCAGTGATTACTCCTTTACTGATATCATTTGTCAGTATTCCAGTGTGCGGTGATTACTCCTTTACTGATATAATTTGTCAGTATTCCAGTGTGTGGTGGTTACTCCTTTACTGATATCATTTGTCAGTATTCCAGTGTGCGGTGATTACTCCTTTACTGATATCATTTGTTAGTGTTCCAGTGTGTAGTGATTACTCCTTTACTGATATCATTTGTCAGTGTTCCAGTGTGCAGTGATTACTCCTTTACTGATATCATTTGTCAGTATACCAGTGTGTGATGATTACTCTTTTACTGATATCATTTGTCAGTATTCCAGTATGCAGTGATTACTCCTTTACTGATATCATTTGTCAGTATTCCCGTGTGTGGTGATTACTTCTTTACTGATATCATTTGTCAGTATTCCAGTGTGTAGTGATTACTCCTTTACTGATATCATTTGTCAGTATTCCCGTGTGTGGTGATTACTTCTTTACTGATATCATTTGTCAGTATTCCAGTGTGCCGTGATTACTCCTTTACTGATATCATTTGTCAGTATTCCAGTGTGCAGTGATTACTCCTTTACTGATATCATTTGTCAGTGTTCCAGTGTGCAGTGATTACTCCTTTACTGATATCATTTGTCAGTGTTCCAGTGTGTAGTGATTGCTCCTTTACTGATATCATTTGTCAGTATTCCAGTGTGCGGTGATTGCTCCTTTACTGATATCATTTGTCAGTATTCCAGTGTGCAGTGATTGCTCCTTTACTGATATCATTTGTTAGTATTCCAGTGTGTAGTGATTACTCCTTTACTGATATCATTTGTCATTATTCCAGTGTGCAGTGATTACTCCTTTACTGATATCATTTGTCAGTATTCCAGTGTGCAGTGATTACTCCTTTACTGATATCAGAGTATTCCAGTGTGCAGTGATTGCTCCTTTACTGATATCATTTGTTAGTATTCCAGTGTGTAGTGATTACTCCTTTACTGATATCATTTGTCAGTATTCCAGTGTGTGGTGATTACTCCTTTACTGATATCATTTGTCAGTATTCCAGTGTGCAGTGATTGCTCCTTTACTGATATCATTTGTTAGTATTCCAGTGTGTAGTGATTACTCCTTTACTGATATCATTTGTCATTATTCCAGTGTGCAGTGATTACTCCTTTACTGATATCATTTGTCAGTATTCCAGTGTGCAGTGATTACTCCTTTACTGATATCAGAGTATTCCAGTGTGCAGTGATTGCTCCTTTACTGATATCATTGTTAGTATTCCAGTGTGTAGTGATTACTCCTTTACTGATATCATTTGTCAGTATTCCAGTGTGCAGTGATTGCTCCTTTACTGATATCATTTGTCAGTATTCCAGTGTGCAGTGATTGCTCCTTTACTGATATCATTTGTCAGTGTTCCAGTGTGTGGTGATTACTCCTTTACTGATATAATTTGTCAGTGTTCCAGTGTGCGGTGATTACTCTTTTACTGATATAATTTGTCAGTATTCTAGTGATTACTCCTTTACTGATATCATTTGTCAGTGTTCCAGTGTGCGGTGATTACTCCTTTACTGATATCATTTGTCAGTATTCCAGTGATTACTCCTTTACTGATATCATTTGTCAGTATTCCAGTGATTACTCCTTTACTGATATCATTTGTCAGTATTCCAGTGATTACTCCTTTACTGATATCATTTGTCAGTATTCCAGTGTGTGGTGATTACTCTTTTACTGATATCATTTGTCAGTATTCCAGTGATTACTCCTTTACTGAAATCATTTGTCAGTATTCCAGTGATTGCTCCTTTACTGATATCATTTGTCAGTATTCCAGTGTGTGGTGATTACTCCTTTACTGATATCATTTGTCAGTGTTCCAGTGTGCAGTGATTGCTCCTTTACTGATATCATTTGTCAGTATTCCAGTGTGTGGTGATTACTCCTTTACTGATATCATTTGTCAGTATTCCAGTGTGCAGTGATTGCTCCTTTACTGATATCATTTGTCAGTATTCCAGTGTGTGGTGATTACTCCTTTACTGATATCATTTGTCAGTGTTCCAGTGTGCAGTGATTGCTCCTTTACTGATATCATTTGTCAGTATTCCAGTGTGTGGTGATTACTCCTTTACTGATATCATTTGTCAGTATTCCAGTGTGCAGTGATTACTCCTTTACTGATATCATTTGTCAGTATTCCAGTGTGTGATGATTACTCCCTTTACTGATATCATTTGTCAGTATTCCAGTGTGCAGTGATTACTCCTTTACTGATATCATTTGTCAGTATTCCAGTGTGCAGTGATTGTTCCTTTACTGATATCATTTGTCAGTATTCCAGTGTGCAGTGATTACTCCTTTACTGATATCATTTGTCAGTATTCCAGTGTGTGATGATTACTCCTTTACTGATATCATTTGTCAGTGTTCCAATGTGCAGTGATTACTCCTTTACTGATATAATTTGTCTGGCATTGACTATACTCTCCCCTGCCACGCTGGTAATAGAGCCTGGGTCACTTGCTTGTTTTTACCCTAAAGTTGTCAGCCACCCGCCCCCCACCCCCGATGTGACACACATATGTTAATTCAATCTATAAGAAAGTGCCGAATGAAGTGTGTGTTGTGTTCGATATCCCATAGGTTGAATTAATTGTGTATAACACACTTACCTACTTCTAAGTTATTCTGTCTGGGGGGACGCAGTCACCATGGCACACTCATAGCGCCCATTTCAGAGTTGTGGATTAGGGTTAGCCTGTAGAAGGGGATGGTTAGGTTTAGACTGTGGGAGGGTTAGGATTAGGCTGCGGGAGTGGAGGGTTAGGGTTAGGCTGCGGGAGGGTTAGGGTTAGGCTACGGGAGGGTTAGGGTTAGGCTACGGGAGGGGAGGTTTAGGATTGGGCTGTGGGAGTGGAGGGTTAGCGTGAGGCTGTAGGAGTGAAGGGTTAGGGTGAAGCTGTGAGAGGGGAGAGTTAGGGCAAGGCTGTGAGAGGGAAGTGTTAGGGCGAGGCTGTGGGAGGGGAGGGTTAGGCTGCAGGAGGTGATGGTTAGGGTTAGGCTGCGGGAGTGGAGGGTTAGGGTGAGGCTGCTGGCATGGAGGGTTAGGGAGAGGCTGTGAGAGGGGAGAATTAGGGTGAGGTTGTGAGAGGGAAGGATTAGGGCGAGGCTGCAGGAGGGGACGGTTAGGGTAATGCCGTGGGAGGGGAAGATTGGGGTTAGGCTGCGGGATTGGAGGTTTAAGGTTAGGCTCCGGGAGGTTTAGGGTTGGGCTGAGAGAGTGGAGGGTTAGGTTGAGGCTGCGGGAGTGGAGGGTTAGGGTGAGGCTGCGGGAGTGGAGGGTTAGGCTGCGGGAGGCGAGGGTTGGGATGCGGGAGTGGAGGGTTAGGGTGAGGCTGTGAGAGGGAAGGGTTAGGGTGAGGCTGCAGGAGTGGAGGGTTAGGGTGAGGCTGTGAGAGGGGAGGGTTAGGGTGAGACTGCGGTTGGGGAGGGTTAGGGTTAGGCTGCGGTAGGGTTAGGCTGAGATAAGGGAGGGTTAGGGCTATACTGAGGGAGAGAAGGATTAAGGCTGCAGTAACGGGGGTTAGGGTTCGGCTGAGGTAGGGGAGGGTTAGGGTTGGGCTGCGGGAGGGGAGGGTTATGGTGAGGCTGTGAGAGGGAAGGGTTAGGGTGAGGCTGCAGGAGTGGAGGCTTAGGGTGAGGCTGCGGGAGGGTTAGGCTGAGGTTGGGGAGGGTTACGGTGAGGTTGCGGGAGGGGAGGGATAGGGTTAGGCTGAGGTAGGGGAGGGTTAGGGCTATACTGAGGGAAAGGGTTAAGGCTGTAGTAATGGAGGGTTAGGCTGAGGTAGGGGAGGGATAGGATGAGGCTGCGGGAGGGGAGGGATAGAGTTAGGGTTAGGCTGAGGGTAGGGGAGGGTTAGGGTGAGGCTGCGGGAGGGGAGGGATAGGGTTAGGCTAAGGTAGGGGAGGGTTAGGGTTAGGCTGAGGTAGGGGAATGTTAGGGTTAGGCTGAGGTAGGGGAGGGTTAGGGTGAGGCTGCGGGAGGGTTAGGGTGAGGCTATGGGAGGGGAGGGATAGGGTTAGGCTGAGCTAGGGGAGGGTTAGGGTGAGGCTGCGGGAGGGGAGGGATAGAGTTAGGGTGAGGCTGAGGTAGTGGAGGGTTAGGGTGAGGCTGCGGGACGGATAGGGTTAGGCTGCGGGAGGGTTAGGCTGAGGTAGGAGGGCAGGGATAGGGTTAGGCTGAGGTAGGGGAGGGTTAGGGTTAGGCTGAGGTAGGGGAGGGTTAGGGTGAGGCTGTGAGAGGGAAGGGTTAGGGTGAGGCTGCAGGAGTGGAGGGTTAGGGTGAGGCTGCGGGAGGGATAGGGTTAGGCTGCGGGAGGTTTAGGCTGAGGTAGGGGAGGGTTAGCGTGAGGCTGCGGGAGGGCAGGGATAGGGTTAGGCTGAGGTAGGGGAGGGTTAGGGTGAGGCTGCGGGAGGGATAGGGTTAGGCTGAGGTAGGGGAGGGTTAGGGTGAGGCTGCGGGAGGGGAAGGATAGGGTTAGGCTGAGGTAGGGGAGGGTTAGGGCTATACTGAGGGAGAGAAGGATTAAGGCTGCGGTAACGGAGGGTTAGGGGTCAGTATTAGTGTTATTTACAGCCAGAGCCGCTGAATGATAACTGCAGGTCAACATCACCTGACCACTGAACCCAGAAGACACCACTCAAGCCAACGGAGATCCGCTAGCAGCTAAGTTTCACTGGAGCGGGAAACACTTTTGTCTGCATTCTGATCATGGCCACATGTCAGCAGTGTTGACGTGGTGAATGTTGGCGTTCTCATGACATTGTTATTGTGCACAAAACATACCCAACCCCTTTCTGGGAGGTAGAGGTGAGAGGTGCAGGGACGTGGGGGCAGGGAATCACAGCCCTGGAGGGGTTATGTAACTTGCAGTCTAACATCTATTAATTACAAGTATACTTTAGGACGCCTGTTATTACTGAGGGAGGGATAGTGGGGTGAAACGCGTTGTTATCAGTTCTTGTACAGGATATGAATATGAAAAGCGCTTCATTTAATGTAATCCACTCATTTTATAATGTTTTGCATTCAACAGATGTCATCTTACAGCAATTAAACAGCTGCAATATTTTCTCAGAACATCATAAGAACAGCAACATCCATCAATCACATCGTTACAGATTAGCTCTGCAAGTATTCCGGAAGCTTCTCTCACTGTCTGTCGTATCTCCTGCTGTAGAGACTGGCGATTATGCCGCGTACATCAGACGCATGTTATTTGCTAGAAGCTGTGTGTGTTTAATGCCTTAAGTACATGTGTTATAGGGGTAAATGTATGAAGCAGTGATAAGAGTGGAGAAGTGAGCCAGTGGAGAAGTTGCCCATGGCAACCAATCAGCATTGAAGTAACATTTAAAATTTGCATACTATACAATTGTACGGAACAGCTGATTGGTTGCCGTGGGCAACTTCTCCACAGGCTCACTTCTCCATTCTTATCACTGCTTCATACATTTACCCCATGGAGTGTTGCTGACTAGGATATAAAAATCACATCATTACTGCTTCAACCTAAACAATAATAATAACATTCAGTATGAGTACTGTGCCCTGACCTATAATAAAACATGCTACCTGTATGTACAGAGCTCTAATGGTTTAAATTACGTGATTCATTTAGCTTTATTAGCAACACAACCAAGATAAGGCTGCAACACATTTATTTGTTTTGGAGAGTATCTGCTGCAATGGATGAGCATCTGCTGCATTGGATGAGCATCTGCTGCATTGGATGAGCTGCAATGGATGAACATCTGCTGCATTGGATGAGCATCTGCTGCATTGGATGAGCTGCAATGGATGAGCATCTGCTGCAATGGATGAGCATCTGCTGCAATGGATGAGCTGCAATGGATGAGCATCTGCTGCAATGGATGAGCTGCAATGGATGAGCATCAGCTGCAATGGATGAGCTGCAATGGATGAGCATCTGCTGCAATGGATGAGCATCTGCTGCAATGGATGAGCATCTGCTGCAATGGATGAGCATCTGCTGCAATGGATGAGCTGCAATGGATGAGCTCCTGCTGCAATGGATGAGCTGCACTGGATGAGCTGCAATGAATGAGCTGCAATGGATGAGCTGCAATGAATGAGCTGCACTGGATGAGCTGCAATGAATGAGCTGCAATGGATGAGCTGCAATGGATGAGCTGCAATGGATGAGCTGCAATGGATGAGCTGCAATGGATGAGCATCTGCTGCAATGGATGAAGAACAAATAAAGAGACATTTCACAGGTGCTATATCCAGTATTCTGTGTGGAGATTCAGGTACATTATAGTGATGTATTACAGATAAATACCCGATGGAAGGGCAGAACATTAAACAGTAACACTTTAGCTTTGCGCAGCTGGGGAGCGCGGCTTGTGTGTGGCGGGCAGCGTTGTTAGCATCATGTGATACTGTTGTGTCCACTGTACTTTGTGTGTTCTAGCTCATCCAATGATCTGCATTTCAACACTTGGCAAAAGCAAGAGTCTGGTCCATAAATAAAGGTCATCTCCCACCGGACGCGGGTCCTGATTCAGACGTGGGCGCAGCGTGTGTCGGCGGTCTCATGTCTGCAATACAGCTACAACGTCCTTCCCTTATGTTCGCTTGTGTACATCTGTGCGTCTGTATTTACAAGGACCGAGACGGTATCCGGTATCCTTTAGGTCGACAGCACTTAGCTTGACACTCATTAGGTTGACCACTATTGGTCGACATGCATTAGGTTTATATGGTCTATAGGTCAACATGGGAAAAGGGCGACATAGGTTTTTCAATTTATTTTTTTATTTTCTCTATCGTCCTAGTGGATGCTGGGGTTCCTGAAAGGACCATGGGGAATAGCAGCTCCGCAGGAGACAGGGCACAAAAAGTAAAGCTTTAGGATCAGGTGGTGTGCACTGGCTCCTCCCCCTATGACCCTCCTCCAAGCCTCAGTTAGATTTTTGTGCCCGGCCGAGAAGGGTGCAATCTAGGTGGCTCTCCTAAAGAGCTGCTTAGAAAAGTTTAGCTTAGGTTTTTTATTTTACAGTGAGTCCTGCTGGCAACAGGATCACTGCAACGAGGGACTTAGGGGAGAAAAAGTGAACTCACCTGCGTGCAGGATGGATTGGCTTCTTGGCTACTGGACATCAGCTCCAGAGGGACGATCACAGGTACAGCCTGGATGGTCACCGGAGCCGTGCCGCCGGCCCCCTTGCAGATGCTGAAGTAAGAAGAGGTCCAGAATCGGCGGCAGAAGACTCCTCAGTCTTCTAAAGGTAGCGCACAGCACTGCAGCTGTGCGCCATTTTCCTCTCAGCACACTTCACACGGCAGTCACTGAGGGTGCAGGGCGCTGGGAGGGGGGCGCCCTGGGAGGCAAATGAAAACCTATTTGGCTAAAAAATACCTCACATATAGCCTCCGGGGGCTATATGGAGATATTTAACCCCTGCCAGAATCCACTAAAGAGCGGGAGACGAGCCCGCCGAAAAAGGGGCGGGGCCTATCTCCTCAGCACACAGCGCCATTTTCCTTACACAGCTCCGCTGGTCAGGACGGCTCCCAGGTCTCTCCCCTGCACTGCACTACAGAAACAGGGTAAAACAAGAGAGGGGGGGCAAAATAGTGGCAAAAATTATATTATAAAAGCAGCTATACAGGGAGCACTTATTATAAGGCTATCCCTGTCATATATAGCGCTTTGGTGTGTGCTGGCAAACTCTCCCTCTGTCTCCCCAAAGGGCTAGTGGGGTCCTGTCTTCGTTAAGAGCATTCCCTGTGTGTCTGCTGTGTGTCGGTACGTGTGTGTCGACATGTATGAGGACGATATTGGTGTGGAGGCGGAGCAATTGCCAAATATGGGGATGTCACCTCCTAGGGGGTCGACACCAGAATGGATGCCTTTATTTTTGGAATTACGGGATAGTGTCAACACGCTAAAGCAGTCGTTTGACGACATGAGACGGCCGGACAATCAATTAGTGCCTGTCCAGGCGCCTCAAACACCGTCAGGGGCTGTAAAACGCCCTTTGCCTCAGTCGGTCGACACAGACCCAGACACAGGCACTGATTCCAGTGGCGACGGTGACGAATCAACCGTATTTTCCAGTAGGGCCACACGTTATATGATTTTGGCAATGAAGGAGGCGTTACATTTAGCTGATACTACAGGTACCACTAAACAGGGTATTATGTGGGGTGTGAAAAAACTACCTATAGTTTTTCCTGAATCAGAAGAACTAAATGAGGTGTGTGATGAAGCGTGGGTTGCCCCCGATAAAAAGATGCTAATTTCAAAGAAGTTATTGGCTTTATACCCTTTCCCGCCAGAGGTTAGGGCGCGCTGGGAAACACCTCCTAGGGTGGACAAGGCGCTCACACGCTTATCTAAACAAGTGGCGTTACCCTCTCCTGAGACGGCCGCACTTAAAGATCCAGCAGATAGGAGGATGGAAAATATCCAAAAAAGTATATACACACATACAGGTGTTATACTACGACCAGCTATAGCGACAGCCTGGATGTGCAGTGCTGGGGTAGCTTGGTCAGAGTCCCTGATTGAAAATATTGATACCCTGGATAGGGACAATGTTTTACTGTCTTTAGAGCAAATAAAGGATGCATTTCTTTATATGCGTGATGCACAGAGGGATATCTGCACACTGGCATCACGGGTAAGTGCTATGTCCATTTCAGCCAGAAGAAGTTTATGGACGCGACAGTGGTCAGGCGATGCGGACTCAAAACGGCATATGGAAGTTTTGCCGTATAAAGGGGAGGAGTTATTTGGAGTCGGTCTATCAGATTTGGTGGCCACGGCTACAGCCGGGAAATCCACCTTTTTACCACAAGTTACTCCCCAACAGAAAAAGACACCGACTTTTCAACCGCAGCCCTTTCGTTCCTTTAAAAACAAGAGAGCAAAGGGATATTCATATCTGCCACGAGGCAGAGGAAGGGGGAAGAGACAGCAACAGGCAGCTCCTTCCCAGGAACAGAAGCCCTCCCCCGCTTCTACAAAAGCCTCAGCATGACGCTGGGGCTTCTCAAGCGGACTCGGGGGCGGTGGGCGGTCGTCTCAAGAATTTCAGCGCGCAGTGGGCTCACTCGCAGGTAGATCCCTGGATCCTGCAGATAATATCTCAGGGATACAGGTTGGAACTAGAGACAGATCCACCTCGCCGTTTCCTGAAGTCTGCTTTACCAACGTCCCCCTCCGAAAGGGAGACGGTCTTGGAAGCCATTCACAAGCTGTACTCTCAGCAGGTGATAGTCAAGGTACCTCTTCTACAACAAGGAAAGGGGTATTATTCCACTCTATTTGTGGTACCGAAGCCGGATGGCTCGGTAAGACCTATTCTAAATCTGAAGTCCTTGAACCTGTACATAAAGAAGTTCAAGTTCAAGATGGAGTCACTCAGAGCAGTGATAGCGAACCTGGAAGAAGGGGACTTTTATGGTATCCTTGGACATCAAGGATGCGTACCTCCACGTTCCAATTTACCCCTCACACCAGGGGTACCTCAGGTTCGTCGTACAAAACTGTCACTATCAGTTTCAGACGCTGCCGTTCGGATTGTCCACGGCACCTCGGGTCTTTACAAAGGTAATGGCCGAGATGATGATTCTTCTTCGAAGAAAAGGCGTATTAATTATCCCATACTTGGACGATCTCCTGATAAGGGCAAGGTCCAGAGAACAGCTAGAGATGGGATTAGCACTGTCTCAAGAAGTGCTAAAACAGCACGGGTGGATTCTGAATATTCCAAAATCCCAGTTAATGCCAACAACTCGTCTGCTGTTCCTAGGGATGATTCTGGACACGGTTCAGAAAAAGGTTTTTCTCCCGGAGGAAAAAGCCAAGGAGTTATCCGAGCTTGTCAGGAACCTCCTAAAACCAGGAAAGGTGTCTGTACATCAATGCACAAGAGTCCTGGGAAAAATGGTGGCTTCTTACGAAGCAATTCCATTCGGCAGATTCCACGCAAGAATTTTCCAGAGGGATCTGTTGGACAAATGGTCAGGGTCGCATCTTCAGATGCACCAGTGGATAACCCTGTCTCCAAGGACAAGGGTATCTCTTCTGTGGTGGTTGCAGAGTGCTCATCTATTGGAGGGCCGCAGATTCGGCATACAGGATTGGATCCTGGTGACCACGGACGCCAGCCTGAGAGGCTGGGGAGCAGTCACACAAGGAAGAAACTTCCAGGGAGTGTGGACGAGCCTGGAAACGTCTCTTCACATAAACATTCTGGAACTAAGAGCAATCTACAATGCTCTAAGCCAGGCAGAACCTCTGCTTCAGGGAAAACCGGTGTTGATCCAGTCGGACAACATCACGGCAGTCGCCCATGTGAACAGACAGGGCGGCACAAGAAGCAGGAGTGCAATGGCAGAAGCTGCAAGGATTCTTCGCTGGGCAGAGAATCATGTGATAGCACTGTCAGCAGTGTTCATCCCGGGAGTGGACAACTGGGAAGCAGACTTCCTCAGCAGACACGACCTTCACCCGGGAGAGTGGGGACTTCATCCAGAAGTCGTCCACATGCTGGTAACCCGTTGGGAAAGACCAATGGTGGACATGATGGCGTCTCGCCTCAACAAAAAACTGGACAGGTATTGCGCCAGGTCAAGAGATCCGCAGGCAATAGCTGTGGACGCGCTGGTAACGCCTTGGGTGTACCAGTCGGTGTATGTGTTTCCTCCTCTGCCTCTCATACCAAAAGTATTGAGAATTATACGGCAAAGAGGCATAAGAACGATACTAGTGGTTCCGGATTGGCCAAGAAGGACTTGGTACCCGGAACTTCAAGAGATGATCACGGAAGATCCGTGGCCTCTACCTCTAAGGAGGGACTTGCTTCAGCAGGGTCCCTGTCTGTTTCAAGACTTACCGCGGCTGCGTTTGACGGCATGGCGGTTGAACGCCGGATCCTAAAGGAAAAAGGCATGCCGGAAGAAGTCATTCCTACTTTGATTAAAGCAAGGAAGGAAGTAACCGTGCAACATTATCACCGCATTTGGCGAAAATATGTTGCGTGGTGCGAGGATCGGAGTGCTCCGACGGAGGAATTTCAACTGGGTCGATTCCTACATTTCCTGCAATCAGGATTGTCTATGGGTCTCAAATTGGGATCTATTAAGGTTCAAATTTCGGCCCTGTCGATTTTCTTCCAGAAAGAATTGGCTTCAGTCCCTGAAGTCCAGACTTTTGTTAAGGGAGTGCTGCATATACAGCCTCCTGTGGTGCCTCCAGTGGCACCGTGGGATCTCAATGTGGTTTTGGACTTTCTAAAATCTCATTGGTTTGAACCACTAAAAAATGTGGATTCGAAATATCTCACATGGAAAGTGACCATGCTACTAGCCCTGGCTTCGGCCAGGAGAGTGTCAGAACTGGCAGCTTTATCTTACAAAAGCCCATATCTGATTTTCCATTCGGACAGGGCGGAACTGCGGACTCGTCCGCATTTTCTCCCTAAGGTGGTGTCAGCATTTCATCTGAACCAGCCTATTGTAGTGCCTGCGGCTACAAGTGACTTGGAGGACTCCAAGTTACTGGACGTTGTCAGAGCATTGAAAATATATATTGCAAGGACAGCTGGAGTCAGAAAATCTGACTCGTTGTTTATATTGTATGCACCCAACAAGATGGGTGCTCCTGCGTCTAAGCAGACGATTGCTCGTTGGATCTGTAGCACAATCCAACTTGCACATTCTGTGGCAGGCCTGCCACAGCCTAAATCTGTAAAGGCCCACTCCACAAGGAAGGTGGGCTCATCTTGGGCGGCTGCCCGAGGGGTCTCGGCATTACAACTTTGCCGAGCAGCTACGTGGTCAGGGGAGAACACGTTTGTAAAATTTTACAAATTTGATACTCTGGCTAAGGAGGACCTGGAGTTCTCTCATTCGGTGCTGCAGAGTCATCCGCACTCTCCCGCCCGTTTGGGAGCTTTGGTATAATCCCCATGGTCCTTTCAGGAACCCCAGCATCCACTAGGACGATAGAGAAAATAAGAATTTACTTACCGATAATTCTATTTCTCGGAGTCCGTAGTGGATGCTGGGCGCCCATCCCAAGTGTGGATTATCTGCAATAATTGTACATAGTTATTGTTAACTAATTCGGGTTATTGTTGTAGGGAGCCATCTTTCAGAGGCTCCTCTGTTATCATACTGTTAACTGGGTTTAGATCACAAGTTGTACGGTGTGATTGGTGTGGCTGGTATGAGTCTTACCCGGGATTCAAAATTCCTCCCTTATTGTGTACGCTCGTCCGGGCACAGTACCTAACTGAGGCTTGGAGGAGGGTCATAGGGGGAGGAGCCAGTGCACACCACCTGATCGGAAAGCTTTACTTTTTGTGCCCTGTCTCCTGCGGAGCCGCTATTCCCCATGGTCCTTTCAGGAACCCCAGCATCCACTACGGACTCCGAGAAATAGAATTATCGGTAAGTAAATTCTTATTTTTTTAACTTTTAAATACTTTACAATCCACGTGGACTACAATTGGGAATAGTAACCTGTGCCGAGCGCAGAGGTAGCGGAGCGAGGCACCTTGACCAAAACATGTCGAGCGAAGCGAGCCATGCGAGGGGACGCGGTGCGCTAATTGGGATTCCCCGTCACTTTACAAATAAAATTACACAATTTTTTTTTCTAAAACCTCATGTCGATCTTTTCCCATGTCGACCTATTTCAGGCGTCGACCTAGTCACTGTCGACCTAATGAATGTCGGCCTTTGATCCACACCCGACCGAGCCACCCACTGTCCGCGTCCGTACATGCAGTAATAACGATTGGTGCGTCCTTGGACAGCTGCAGTTTCTCCATCCATGTATGGCGGCCTAAGTGGAACATCTGTGTATGTAACAATCGTTCCACTGCGCCCGACGGCAGCGCGCCCACCTCTGAATCACACTCTCTTGCTCTTCAGGCTGGTAGGGGCAATGGGAAGAGACTGTGTGACCTTGTGTTCAATGTACTCTTACTGTTACCTTGTGTATTTGTTGCATTATGTATGACTTTGTAATGATCTGTTCGTAAATGTGGCCAGGGGAGCTCTGGTAATTACCGAGGGGGTCCCTGCTCATGTGTCACGTGGACTACAGTACCGTGTCCCACCAGGAGATAGGCTGGGCTGAGCAGCTAGCAGCCAGATTCTGTGTTAATGTCATTGACTCTAATTCAGTGGTGCAAGTAGACATGTTTTCTTTCTGGTATGGATAGTAAAAATGGGTGTGGTCACACAAAACTAGGGGAGTGGCTACATAACAGTAGGGGCACGGCCACATTATGCCAGACACCGTAATGCCCCTTACACATTATGCCACACATCGTAATGCCCATTACACATTATGGCTGACACCATAACACCCATTACACATTATGCAACACACCGTAATGCCCATTACACATTATGCCACACACCGTAATGCCCCTTACACATTTTGCCAAATACTGTAATGCCCATTACACATTATGCCACACATCGTAATGCCCATTACACATTATGCCAGACACCATAACACCCATTACAGATTATGCCACACACCGTAATGCCCATTAAACATTATGCCACACACTGTAATCCCTTACATATTATACTGCACACCGTAAGTAATGCCTATTACATATTATGCCACACACAATTTTGCCACTGACACCATTTTATGACCCACACACAAAACCACCACCATATTTCTTAATGGTATTCCGTACCACCCTACGTTCAGCACTGCTCCTATTTCACCTTGTTCTGTTCTGCAGGGCAGTAGACCGTTCACTGTAGTACCAGCAGGGGCCGTGGGTGTGTGTTTGGTGGAAGACAGCTTTGTAACCACCCTTATCGAAAACCTCCCTGGCACAGCCCCAATAGCGTACAAACCAAACAAGTGATAAAAAGGAGAGGTCCGGACTGTGAGTTCCTACCATTGCTGGTAGATTATGGGCCAAGTGGTTGGGGCATAAGAACTAAGGTGACTACTGGTCATTGGGTTAGTGGCCTTTATGTAATACTGTATATCCAGTGTTTGTACTTGTGCACAATAAAAGTATCTTTAGTCCTTTAAAATATTGTTTCCTGATTAATTTTTGAACCCATAAGGCACTGGGGGGCAGATGTATTAACCTGGAGAAGTGATAAAGTAGTGATAAATTCAAGGTGATAAAACACCAGCCAATCAGCTCCAATATGTAAATTGACAATTAGGAACTGATTGGCTGGTGCGTTATCACCTTGCAGTTATCACTGCTTTATCACTTCTCCAGGCTTAATACAGCTGCCCCTGGACACCATGTCATTCAATGTAAAGTACCTATGGGTGACAAGTGAGCCAAAACTGTATCCAGTATTTCTTTTTCATCCACTAGGGGTCACTGGAGTACTCTTGGGATATGGACGGCTTCCGTAGGAAACAGCACTGAATATTTAAATTTAGCACACTCCACCCCTCCATATCCCCGAGTACCTCAGTGTTTTTTCTGTGCTCGACGTAGTAACAGCTCTGTGGCTGAGTCCACAATTACTTTGAATTTTTTCTTTTTTTTAGGATATTTTTTTTAGGTTCACCACGGTTGGATTGTCAACTTCAAGAAATCACATCTAATTCCGTCTCAACGCCTTCAATTCCTAGGTATGATTTTCGATACAGTCAATCAAAGAATTTACCTACCACAACAGAAAGTACAGATTCTACGACATCTGGTACAATTAGTGCTCAAGCCACGCACAGTCTCGGTACATTTGTGCATTCGCCTCTTAGGCACAATGGTGGCGGCTTTCGAAGCGCTTCAGTTCGGAAGATTTCACTCGCGTCCATTTCAACTGAATGTGCTCGCACAGTGCTCAGGCTCGCATCTGCAGATTCACCACAGGGTGAGGTTGTCGCCAAGGACAAGGGTGTCTCTGCTCTGGTGGCTCAAGGAACACAATCTAACCACAGGGAGACTGTTCGGCGGCTGGAATTGGATAATTCTAACGACGGACACCAGTCTCAGAGGTTGGGGAGCTGTACTTCAAAATTGTCAGCTCCAGGGTCTCTGGGCGGATCACGAAAGATTGTTGTCTATAAATGTCCTGGAACTCCGCGCAATTTACAATGCGCTACGACAAGCAGTGCACATGCTTCGGTCTCGCACTGTCCAGGTGCAATCAGACAACGCGACGGCGGTCGCATACATAAACAAACAAGGAGGAACGAGAAGCCGCATGGCAATGCGGGAAGTAGCTCGAATCCTCAATTGGGCGGAATACCACCAGGTGATATTGTCGGCAGTGTTCATTCCGGGAGTGGACAACTGGGAAGCGGATTATCTCAGTCGTCGGGATTTTCATCCAGGAGAATGGGCATTAAATCCAGAAGTGTTTCACATGTTGGTTCAGCGATGGGGTTATCCTCAGGTGGACCTGATGGCGTCTCGACACAATCACCAGACGCTCCAGTATGTGTCCAGAACGAGAGATCCAAAGGCAGTGGCGGTGGATGCTCTCACCGTCGCGTGGCCGTACAGCCTCGTGTATCTGTTTCCACCGTTTCCGTTGCTCCCTCTGGTGCTAAAACGGATCAAAAGAGAGACTGTCACAGTCGCCTCATTGGTCTCGGAGAGCTTGGTTCTCGGATCTCCGCGGACTACTTGCAGACGAACCTTGGCCGCTCCCTCTGCGTCCGGACTTGTTACAACAGGGTCCGTTCCTTTACCCCGATTTAGCGCGGCTGCGTTTGACGGGGTGGCTGTTGAGACCGCCCTCTTAAGAAGAGAGGGCATTCCAGAATCGGTTATACCAACCATGTTACGAGCTAGGAAGCCGGTTACGGCAGCTCATTATTACAGAACACTAAAAAAGGAAAGGCGCCTGTGATAGAACCTGTGTTGAGATGCTATTTGCTGCTCTCAGAATAGGGTATTAGCGTCCCTATATAGAGTAAACAAGCAAAAAAGGAAAGAGAGCGCAAATAGACTTGAATTATTCCATATTTATTATATCTAAAATTGCACATACACCAAAATTAGTTTAAACTATACCAATTGGCAACTGGATTTAAAACAACTTAGTACTTTAAAAATATATTTCATAGCATAGGATCCCTAACACTCGAATGTCCTTATGGTTCCACTCAAGTAATACCCTACTGATTACCAGATAATTTTCACAGGTGTCCTTTAGTGAAATCAATGTAGAAAGAGTCCAAGAATGGTGAAAGACCCTTATTTATATCCACCAGTCACGTCCTGTGTGATAATACATGTATTTATACCGTAATCATGGTTATTGTTTCTTTTAAGAAAGAATTAAAACAGTTAATGTAGCAAATATACTGATGCTTCAGGTAGCTAAAAGTCAGTTTGTAAAGCAGGCTTTATCTCATATTGCAGCCTCTCTAGAGCGTCTCCGTCTGCCGCTCTCTACCTTAATCACTTATTGTGTTCAGAGCGGTTAGGCTTACCGCTTCCCGAGAGTTTTGGTCCACGGTGCCGGGATTGCGCGCACCGCCTGGCGTGTCCAAGGTGATTGTAGCTGCGGCGCCTGTGTTCACCTCTCAGTGCCCGACTGGACCGCTGGCTCCAGGCACGTGATCGGCAGCCACGGTCCCTGCTTTGCAAAGGGACCAATGCAGGTGGCTCCAGACCCAGGACCGGACTGTCCAATAAAGTGATTGATGCTGAAATCGGTGGCAACCAAATCCGTGAAGAGTGTTTGGATCCTAAAACACCCTGATGCGTTTCTCGACCGTTATAAGCTGGTCGTTTCTTCAGAGGGAAGCATCAGTATATTTGCTACATTAACTGTTTCAATTCTTTCTTAAAAGAAACAATAACCATGATTACGGTATAAATACATGTATTATCACACAGGACGTGACTGGTGGATATAAATAAGGGTCTTTCACCATTCTTGGACTCTTTCTACATTGATTTCACTAAAGGACACCTGCGAAAATTATCTGGTAATCAGTAGGGTATTACTTGAGTGGAACCATAAGGACATTCGAGTGTTAGGGATCCTATGCTATGAAATATATTTTTAAAGTACTAAGTTGTTTTAAATCCAGTTGCCAATTGGTATAGTTTAAACTAATTTTGGTGTATGTGCAATTTTAGATATAATAAATATGGAATAATTCAAGTCTATTTGCGCTCTCTTTCCTTTTTTGCTCATTATTACAGAATATGGCGTACCTATATAGGTTGGTGTGAAGCTCGGAAGTTTCCGACATCATCTTTCAAGTTATCCCGCCTTTTGTTATTTCTACAGATGGGTTTAGATGCAGGACTGCGTTTATCTACACTAAAGGTGCAGGTATCTGCTTTGTCAATTTACTTTCAAAGACGATTGGCTCTATTGCCGTCTATACACACTTTTTTCCAAGGTGTCCTCAGAGTTCAGCCTCCATTCATTCCACCTACAGCGCCATGGGACTTGAATCTGGTTTTAGATTTCTTACAGTCTTCATATTTTGAACCCTTACAGCAAGTGGATATAAAGTTTCTCACTTGGAAAACAATTTTTCTTCTAGCCTTAGCTTCGGCAAGGCGTGTTTCAGATTTGGGTGCCTTGTCATGCAAGCCACCGTATTTGGTGTTTCATGATGACAGAGCGGAACTTCGGACGAATCCCGCTTTCTTACCAAAGGTAGTGTCATCTTTTCACATCAATCAACCAATAGTAGTTCCTGTGTTGACAGCACATTCTGGAACTCTGGATGTGGTACGCGCATTACGCGTTTATGTATCCCGAACGTCTTCAGTTCGTAAAACGGATACGTTGTTTGTACTCTATGATGCTGCCAAGATGGGTTGGCCAGCGTCTAAACAAACCTTATCCAGATGGATAAAACTGACCATACGTCAGGCTTACCTTCATGCTAGGTTACAGCCGCCTACATCAGTAACCGCTCATTCCACAGGTTCTGTGGGAACTTCATGGGCAGCTGGTCGGGGAGCTTCTACGACGCAGCTTTGCCGTGCGGCTACATGGTCTTCAGTGCAAACGTTTGTGCGCTTTTACAAGTTTGATACGTTTGCGGCATCAGCATCTAGCTTTGGCCGCCTAGTGTTACAGGTGCCAAACAGCTCTCCCGCCCACGGGGGAAGCTTTGTTACGTCCCAAGAGTACTCCAGTGACCCCTAGTGGATGAAAAAGAAAATAGGATTTTGGTACTTACCAGGTAAATTATTTTCTTTGAATCCATAGGGGGCACTGGACGCCCACCCAGAGCAGTTTTACCTGGTTTGTGGTAAGTTCTGAGGATCTTATGGTAACACACTCTGACCGACTGGTTCAAATTATCAAGTGCTGGTTATGGTGTCAACTGTTTAGTTGTCAGTAACGTTATGTGTCAACTCCGTTGTTGTCCGTTATGTTATATGTAATACTCCATTGTCAACCTCTCTATAGTTCCTGTTCGGCTCAGTAAAAAACACTGAGGTACTCGGGGTTATGGAGGGGTGGAGTGTGCTAAATTTAAATATTCAGTGCTGTTTCCTACGGAAGCCGTCCATATCCCAAGAGTACTCCAGTGCCCCCTATGGATTCAAAGAAAAGGATTTACCTGGTAAGTACCAAAATCCTATTTTTGATATTTGATGGGAGACAGTGGAATCACTCAATCCTGTGAAAGCTTCCAAGCCCAGAGCACCCTGGTTTGCAGGGTGTATTCCAAGGTTAAGATATTACTGGCCAGATTATAGGTTATGCTGGTCTATTCCAAGGGGAACATATGGTGATCTATCCCAAAGGGGGAAGCGGAGAAACATACCGGTAACAATTCATCAGTCTATCCCAAAGGGGAAGCGGAGAAACATACCGGTAACAATTCATCAGTCTATCCCGAGGGTGAAGCAGAGAAACATACCAGTAACAATTCATCAATCTATCCCAAGGGGGAAGCGGAGAAACATACCGGTAACAATTCATCAATCTATCCCAAGGGGGAAGCGGAGAAACATACCGGTAACAATTCATCAGTCTATCCCAAGGGTGAAGCTGAGAAACATACCGGTAACAATTCATCAGTCTATCCCGAGGGTGAAGCAGAGAAACATACCAGTAACAATTCATCAATCTATCCCAAGGGGGAAGCTGGGAAACATACCGTTAACAATTCATCAATCTATCCCAAGGGGGAAGCGGGGAAACATACCGGTAACAATTCATCAATCTATCCCAAGGGGGAAGCGGGGAAACATACCGGTAACAATTCATCAATCTATCCCAAGCGGGAAGCGGGGAAACATACCAGCAATAATTCATCAGTCTATCCAAAGGGGGAAGCGGAGAAACATAACGGTAACAATTGTAAATGCCAAATTGTTTCCTTAAAAATATTAAAAATGCCTGCTCTAATATATATTGTAAACGCCTGCACCTCTTATTACCATGTGCCATGAATGTGCGCTATACACAGCAAAACACTGCATCCCATAAGAGAAAACAATACACCCACACATTATCTGAGTTCCAAAGCTCATTGATGTATTTATTTGTTATTAAAAGGATATGGATTCAATATATTACAATGTACAGTATACACATAATTACATGATTACAATTTATACAGTAAGCAGTTAATACATACAGTTACAGGCCAGCATACAATACCATTATCTTTCTCATATAAATTTGTCTCTCCATATCACTCTCTCTCTCTATCTGTAAAATCATGCAGTAACTCCATCATCGTCTGAGACAAAACAGTAACTGAACTCCTGTGTGATCAGCAATGTGTTATCTAGTTTTTTGGGGGAGGGGACTTTCTCATTCATGATGAGTCACAGGTTTGTTTGTATATGCTCAACAGGTTCAGCCTTGAAGACATCCAAAGGGGCTGGCCTGAGCTTCCTGTCCACTACCTGTTTGGAATATCTATTGTTCTAATAAAAGTGATTTTAGCTTTCATACATTTAATAATAACTATTTGTTGCAATGTCCTACAACTTAATAACAAGTATCAAATGAATCTACACATTAATCTGGTTGCTTTAATAGTAAATATGACAGGTCTATTTTGCTTCGTTCAGATAATACACATACATGACATTACTTCATTATATAATTTTAAATCATCATGATGTCTGGCGCTTGATATTATTATAATTATGTACTGTATGAAATAAGTGTCGAATCCATCTCTGTGGCATGTCCGTGTAAATGCGTGTGTTACCATATATTGCTGTGCTCGCTGCGCGTATTTGCAAGTATAGCGACGTATATGTGTGTAGAGTTTGTATGTTCTTTCTATGTAATATTTTTGACTTCGACAGTCCACCCTTTGGCAGTAAACAATAACTGCCATCAATTATTAACATAAGAAAAAAATATTTCATACAATAATCGGTGACCTAGACACAAGTATGTATTCATTTCGCAAATCAGACACTTGACTATATTTGGGGAAGACAAGGAGGAGGACGAGACATCCTCTATATGCACTCGGCGGTCACGGGACCACTGGTTGGGTGTGGGACAACATTCAACCTATAGAGTATGCTGGAACAGTGCTTTGGCCTATAATGTCTGATTTGCGACGAACATTTCACACATACATGTACCTACGTCCTTGTACACTGATGTTTGGATTCGATTGAGGTTCTGCTGGGTAGATGAAGGAGACACAAACAAATCGTGCAAGTGACATATAAAATTTTCATGATCTACATATTCCTATCATTTTCAGAACATTGTTTCCATTTCTGGAACGTATGCTAGGTCTGTTTAATAAATGAACAAGGGTTATAAGTAGTGTCCTTCCTAAATAACATAAACCTTCGTAGTTCGGGGAGAGCCACTCATAAACCTTTCTTCCACATATATTAATGAGCTCTTTATCTGCAATGTGTGAATAGCCATTGTCTGATTTTTCCTGATTACCTCTGAACTCCATAACTACTAGACCTTTGATTTTTCTCTGACTTTAACAAACTGATCGGCTAATCCTGGGATCCTATAAGGAAATCACTCCTTCCTCCAGAACCAGTTCCAGTCCCACACTCGACTCCTCATAAAAAAACCTCGCAAAAATAGAATATCCTGAAAAAAAAATGTTTGTCAGCGGAAAAGAGAGAAAAGAGAAATAGAACAAAACAACTCTTGTTCATAACAAATCAATTACAATGACTGGTCTTTCTGCAATCCTTTAATGCGCTCAGGTAGTGTTCAACAGTGCCGCCTCTCAGTCTTCACGGAACAGATTCTCTGGTGATACTTTTGCGATCTCACTCCATTTACGAGTTCCTTACGGACTACCGACTTTCCTGCAATGGGAATCATGGGCCCAAGTCTCTCTCTCAGCTACTTTCACTGGGATAGTGCTGTCAACAAAACTTGGTATGGCCCTTCCCACCTGTCTATTAGGCAACCTGAGCGTAAGAACAATCACACAGTCTCTTGGTTCACAATAAGACAGTTAGTATTTGGCATACCAGCAATCAACAGTTTCCAGTTCTTTTGTCAAGTTCTCAAATGCTAGCTCATCTCAATAAGGTACTGTACTGTCACCTCATTGGTGTATTTCTGATCATTGTGCGGATCAATCATGACATGAGGTTGTCTTCCAAAAACAACCAAAAAAAAAATACAAATACCAAAAGAAAAACAAATTTTGAAGAGGGTGATTCGTTGAGTGAAGATCTGGGAGTGGTTCCGATGCTACATAATACTAGTGGCAGTATCTATGATCACAATGGTACAATTTCAAGCTTTGCTCCTACTTCTAGGGGTACCATTATCTACACACAAATTTCTGCGCAATTTTTCTTTGCGGTAAACACAGCAGCATCCGTGGCGGCAGGAAATGTCTCTACCCAGTTTGAGAAAACATCAGTGCACACCAATACATAACAATAATTCCTAAAGGGTGTTAACTGTACGAAGTCGATCTGTATTTCCTGAAAAGATCCGTCTGCAGGAGGGATATGGGATGGCTCTGTTGGTATTGCTTTACCAATATTCTTCCTCAAGCAAGCAAGACAGGTCATTGCTCTCTTACCTGCATGAGAATAGAATCCTGGCGCACACCAGTAGGCTCTCATCAGCCTGCACATACCCTCTTTGCCTAGATGAGTCAGACCGTGTGCCACCTCAGCTAGACTTGGAAGGTATGCTCTGGGGGCGACTGGCTTACCGTGTCCACAGTCCTGAGGACTCCTGGCCATACCCCTTTGTCCTCCAGACTGCCTTTTCCTGTAGGGAACACAAATTTTTCATTTTAATTTACTATTGTGTGTTTGCAATGTAGAGTACCATGAGCATAACTCAAAAGAAAAAAGAAACATCTCTAGAGGAGAGAAGGAAGAAGAATATGAAAAAGAAAATGTCAGGTTTGCCATTCACCAACAGGCATATCAGTGTCTATACAAAATTGCCCTTCACCAGTATTCCCATTCTCCACCCTTTGTGCATGACAAGGCACACTGCAGTAATACTGGTGTTATCGTGCTGTTGAGATATACTGGGTTTGGGCAGAACTCTGAAGGACCTAGGCATGTGGAGTTTGAACTGTACTTGGGTCCATGTATTGTACCACCCTGTGTGAACGCAAAAGATGAAGAGGAAAACTAGAGAAACAGAATAGAGGTTGGTGACAGATGAGTTTGTAGAGGTGAAGAAGATTTTATAAAAATTTGACAACTGGATTGGGCACTACGGGGAAGTGATTCTCTACTTGGTCTACTCCCCTTAAAAAAAAATTCTGTGTTTGTCGTATCGCTATTGGGATTATCCCAGCCATCAATCCAGTGTCCTGTCCATCCTAAATTCATAGGGAACCCGGTATCTGTGAGATAATTTCCTCTACCTGTGATGGACATGCATCTAGAACAGTAGAATGCGACATTAGTTTTCGTGGGTGTGTAACATACTTTGTACTTCCTGAGCGGGATCACAGTATATGTATATCATATCTAACAAAATTAAGTTAATCAGGGGCCATTTCTACTAGGAAAAAGAAGCAAAAGTTTAGAGGCCCCATCTTAATCCCAGCAAGTTTTGTCAAAGGGTAATGTTGCATTTATTTTGTTCTTCCCATTAGCTGAATCTGTGTTTTCTGTATGGCTTATGATTCCTTACTATATGTCCCTTGGTCCCGTCTATGTGTTTAATAATGTGGCTTGTGTTTTCTGTCTAGGGGGTCTATATTGACTATGTGTCCTACTACTCCAAGACACATAATGCCGTTCCTTCCTACAAGTGTAACATATTATTGACCATTAGGGATCTGGGGTTTGGACTGATGGGTCTTTCCTGTATGTGCCAGTATACTTACCGTCCTCAACCTCTCCACCTGTTGTTCTCTGCGCCTAGCACTATTCTTGTGATGTTCAATAGCACACTATCTAAGATTAGCTACTGTGACCCCTTTCCAATTTTGCAAAGAAGTCTGCACCCTGACACTCAATGCCTTATTGAGCCCGTCCATTTGCACAGAGACAGCCACCTCCCATTTGCCGAATTAGTGTTTACCAGTGGTCTTATCCAGACGGAGAGTTTTCTATTATTGCAAAACACAAAAAAAAAAAAAAAGTTTAACAAGCTTCTAGGTCATGCGAAGTATTCATTCAATCCTTCTCATCCCGTATTAAGGGTCTGTACATGATCCAACAAACATTTCCGAGCTCATCTTGACTAGGCATTACTAGGAATGAATACTTCTTATATGGTAACTGAAAGAAATACCCGGGGGTTACCTTGTCTCAGCCACTTCCCCCACAGGCTACTGCTCTTCTTTTACCGGTTGGATACTCCTCTGCGTGCATGAGAAATGGCTGAAAACAATCAGGTCACCTTCTCCTCCTAAATAAACTTCAACATTCATTAGTACATATATAGGTTACAGTCATATTTTTCATATTTTTATTCTTTTCTACAGTATGTATGCTGGCCGTAACTGCTTCCACATCTACATATGGCGGTCTACTTGCATTCTTTTTCTTTTTCTTCCTACTTGTTTATTGTTGCTACAAGTTCAAACAGTTCTTATATTTCCATTCTTGTCTTATATGACTTTGGTAAGACATACCACCTGCAATACCTTAGGATCAAACTCACCAACCCCTCTTGCTGCCACAGGTTTAAACAATTTGTATGTCTGACCCTTTGTTTTCGGGATTTTATCAGACATATTCTTATCCTTAAGTTCTGCAATACCTCTGGTTCAAAGCTGCCCACCTATCTTTGTCAGTCATACGTACCCATTCATTGCATAAAACTTCTGTGTGTGAACCATATTTTTCACACATGATAAACCTTGCTGACCTTCTCGGTCCCGAGTCTGACCTTCTCGTTCCCAACTCTTCTGCCTGAACCCTGGCTACCATACGTCCCTTACTTGAGCAACTGGCTCCCATAATTTGCGGGTCTTGCCTTCTCGGCTAATCCCACAAATACCAAAATACTCAATATAAGGCGACGGTGAAAGTTCTCCGAGCGCTTTCACCCACTCGCCCACGCTGGCCAGTACTACCATACACTGTCGATAGCGAAGGCAATGTACCCAACTTAGGGCCCCTAATTGACCTATATTTACTGGAAGTTTTTAGGAATAACTTACCCTTTCCAGTAAAGTATCTGCCATTGGAGATTTTCCTGAGAGAGACCAACGAAAACTCCCTATACACTTTTTATACACAAATCATGCTTGCGTATGCTGTATACAGCGCTAATGATACCGCGATTTTACGCAAAAGACTCATATCAAGTTGCGCTATATATTGCACCCACAAACGCGCGGCCCAATCGCACAGCGTATAGGTACTTCTTACTTATCTGCCGTACGACCACTGGAATCGAATCACAAGCTGCGAAACCTCAGCCGGTGCGTATCAAAAAACTACATGGGTCACAACACAATTCCCTACCAAGCTCCTGTGTAAGTCTCCTCTCGACTTACGGATTTCAATCTATACTAACGTGAGTCAGCCACCTTACGCCACCAAGCCTCCACTCACTTGGTGTACCACACTACAGGATCCCGAATTCCCGGGGTTCAATACGTTCACTCTTACGTTCGCTCACTCAAATACACTTTGGTTTTTCTGTACAGAAAATTTTAATTCATTCAGATAGGCAGATCTACCCTGAGGCAATACAGTTTAAACAAAAGTTTTATACTAATCTGCTTTAGAAACCGAGTAGTTTTGTGCTATTGTAGCATAGCTACTGTCCCGCCTTTGAACTAAACGACACTATTGTGTAATTTGTACTTAGCGCCCGCACTCTTACGCAATTTGAATAAGCACGTGACCGTGCGTATCTTTTACGCTGCATGCGCAGTCCTGTACTTTGTCTGAGACACGTGTACAAAACCCTGCGTCTGCAATAAAACAAATCACAGCTCTATAAATGTGAACAATACTAATTACTATTGCCCACTAGACACAACTTGTTCTGTATAAACTTTTATGCAGACCTGCGTTTGTGTCTTTTACACTTCCTTAAAAAAAATGTTATTTTAGTTTTAACTATATAGCAACAAATGTATCCGGTTTCACACAGATCTAAATGAATGCAATAATCTATAATTTAAATGATATGATTCAGATTGGATAGCTATCCTGCAGAACATACACTGATATAAATATACACATAATTATAATATTATATATATATATATATATATATATATATATATATATATGTACCATTCACTGGTCTCCTATGAGACACCTTACCTCTTATTTGCATATCAAAGCTATTTGGTTTTTACTGCTTAAAAAAAAAAAAACACAGTTACACAGGTTAATTTGCATTTCAATGGCTATCTTCCCTAGTAAGCAGATTCTACAAGTCTTGGAAGGAAAAACAAAAGAAAACCAACTCTTTCTTTCCTTTTTCTATCTGTGTGCAACCCCCCACTTGATGTAAAGTAATTACGCACAGACAAGAAGAACAGGAAAAAAAAAAACTTATCTCACCATTTACTCTCACTAGGCCCAACTGAAACTATTTGTAATTTACTATGGCATGGGTTAAATAAATGCATTGGTAACTCATAAATGGTGTTTGATGTGACCAAGGAAACTGATTGTTCTGAGCATAATGAAAATCAACTATTTAGAAAATGACCTTCCTAAAATGGTCATCGTCTGAGACAAAACAGCAACTGAACTCCTGTGTGATCAGCAATGTGTTATCTTATTTTTTTGGGGAGGGGACTTTCTCATTCATGATGAGTCACTGGTTTGTTTGTATATGCTCAACAGGTTCAGCCTTGAAGACATCCAAAGGGGCTGGCCTGAGCTTCCTGTCCACTACCTGTTTGGAATATCTATTGTTCTAATAAAAGTGATTTTAGCTTACATACATTTAATCATAACTATTTGTTGCAGTGTCCTACAACTTAATAACAAGTATCAAATTAATCTACACATTAATCTGGTTGCTTTAATAGTAAATATGACAGGTCTATCTTGCTTCGTTCAAATAATACACATACATGACATTACTTCATTATATAATTTTAAATCATCATGATGTCTGGCGCTTGATATTATTATAATTATGTACTGTATGAAATAAGTGTCGAATCCATCTCTGTGGCATGTCCATGTAAATGCGTGTGTTACCATATATTGCTGTGCTCGCTGCGCGTATTTGCAAGTATAGCGACATATGTGTGTAGAGTTTGTATGTTCTATGTAATATTTTTGACTTCGACACAATTCATCAATCTATCCCAAGGGGGAAGCGGGGGAAACATACCGGCAACAATTCATCAATCTATCCCAAGGGGGATGTGGGGAAACATACCGGTAACAATTCATCAATCTATCCCAAGGGGGAAGCGGGGAAACATACCAGTAACAATTCATCAATCTATCTCAAGGGGGAAGCAGGGAAACATACTGGTAACAATTCATCTATCTCAAGGGGGAAGTGGGGAAACATACCGGTAACAATTCATCAATCTTTCCCAAGGGGGAAGCGTAGAAACATACCAGTAACAATTCATCAATCTATCCCAAGGGGGAAGCGGGGAAACATACCGGTAACAATTCATCAATCTATCCCAAAGGGGAAGCGGGGAAACATACTGCAATAATTCATCAGTCTATCCAAAGGGGGAAGTGGAGAAACATAATGGTAACAATTCATCAATCTATCCTAAGGGGAAAGCAGAGAAACATACCGGTAACAATTAATCTATCCCAAGGGGGAAGCGGAGAAACATAACTGTAACAATTCATCAATCTATTCCAAGGGAGAAGCGGGGAAACATACCGGTAACAATTCATCAATCTATCTCATGGTGGAAGTGGGGAAACATACCGGTAACAATTCATCAATATATCCCAAGGGAGAAGCAGGGAAACATACCGGTAACAATTCATCAATCTATCCCAAGGGGGAAGCGGGGAAACATACCGGTAACAATTCATCAATCTATCAAAAGCGGAGAAACATACCGGTAACAATTCATCAGTCTATCCCAAGGTGGAAGCGGGGAAACATGCCCATAACAATTCATCAATCTATCCCAAGGGGGAAGCGGAGAAACATACCAGTAACAATTCATCAATCTATCCCAAGGTGGAAGCGGAAAAACATACCGGTAACCATTCATCAATCCCAAGGGGGAAGCGGGGGAAACATACCAGCAACAATTCATCAATCTATCAAAAAGGGGAAGCGTGGAAACATACCGGTAACAATTCATCAATCAAAAGGGGAAAGCGGGGAAACATACTGGTAACAATTCATCAATCTATCCCAAGGGGAAAGCGGAGAAACATACCGGCAATAATTCATCAATCTATCCCAAGGGGGAAGCAGAGAAATATATCATCAATAATTCATCAATCTGTCAAAAGGGGGAAGCGGAGAAACATAGCTGTAACAATTCATCAATCTATACCAAGGGGGAAGCGGAGAAACATACCGGTAACAATTCAGCAATCTATCGCAAGGGAGAAGCGGGGAAACATACCGGTAACAATTCATCAATCTATCCCAATGGGGAAGCGGAGAAACATACCGGCTAGAATTCATCAATTTATCCCAAGGGGGAAGCAGAGAAATATACCAGCAATAATTCATCAATCTGTCAAAAGGGGGAAGCGGAGAAACATAACTGTAACAATTCATCAATCTATCCCAAGGGGGAAGCGGAAACATACCGATAACAATTCATCAATCTATCCCAAGGGGGAAGCAGCCAGCAGGGAAACATAACATAGAATTTGCCGGCAGATAACAACCACTTTGCCCTTCTAGTGGAATCGGTATGTAATACCTGTTGATGGTTGACGGCTGACAGTATGCCGACAGCGGCATCCCGTCTGTAATTTCTTATCATTGACCTCAGCTATATAACCAGAATTACGCCACGTTCTGGGATATAACCTGGCTGCTGCCTGTCCTGAGCTATGTAACTGGAATTACGCTACATTTCCGGATATACCCTGTCTGCTACCTGTCCTGACCTCAGCTATATAACTAGAATTACACTACATTCCTGGATATATCCTGTCTGCTGCCTGTCTTGACCTCTGCTATGTAACTTGAATTACACTACATTCCTGGATATAGCCTGTTTGCTGCCTGTCTTGACCTCTGCTATGTAACTTGAATTAAGCTACATTCCTGGATATATCCTGTCTGCTGCCTGTCCTGACCTCCGCTATGTAACTGGAATTACACTACATTCCTGGATATAACCTGGCTGCTGCCTGTTCTGCGCAATGTAACTGAAATTACGCTACATTTCCGGATATACCGTCTGCTACCTGTCCAGACCCCCACTATGTAACTGGAATACATTACGGTCTTGGATATATCCTGTCTGCTGCCTGTCCTGACCACTACTATGTAACCAGAATTTTGCTGTCTGCTATCTGTCCTAGCCTCAACTATATGCCTGCATATACACTGGGTGAGATGTACTAAGACTTAAAGAGTGATAAAGTGGATGGAGATAAAGTACCAGCCAATCAGCACCTAACTGCCATGTTACAGACTGTGTTTGAAAAAATGTCAGGAGCTGGTTGGCTGGCATTTTATCTCTCTCCACTTTATGTGTCTCCAAGGCTTAGTACACCTGCCCAGTCTGCTACACAGGCCCTGAAATAGGGTCTGTCCTGCCAGAATCTGAATAGTTGGGAAGGTATTTAAGAGAACACCCAGTACGGGGGAAGGGGGGGGAGATTGTCATTATGGATAATGTATTACTTAATACCATTCCTGTTAATCCCTGCCTTTGAATAACTAGTGTTATGCGCGACCTAAATCTATCATCGAGATGTGTTCAAATATGCAGACTACGGCAGCTGGATATTATTTATTTATTAACAGTTTCGTATATAGCGCAGCATATTCCGTTGCGCTTTACAATTAGAACAACAGTAATAGAACACAACTGGGTAAAAACAGACACACATAGAGGTAGGAAGGCTATGGATATGTAAAACGTCATTAAACCACAATTGTAAATTTGCTTAGAATCAAAATTATTCACAATCATAAGAGTAAAAACTCAGGATCATCTGAGCTTAAGCTATTATAATGATGTGTGATAACAGCTAACTATGGTGGTCATTCCGAGTTGTTCGTTCGCTAGCTGTTTTTAGCAGCAGTGCAAACGCTATGCCGCCTCCCACTGGGAGTGTATTTTAGCTTAGCAGAAGTGCGAACGAAAGGATCGCAGAGCGGCTACAAAGTGTTTTTGTGCAGTTTCAGAGTAGCTCAAAACCTGCTCAGCGCTTGCGATCACTTCAGACTGTTCAGTTCCTGTTTTGACGTCACAAACACGCCCTGCGTTCGCCCAGCCACGCCTGCGTTTTTCCTGGCACGCCTGCATTTTTCGGAACACTCTCTGAAAACGATCAGTTTACACTCAGAAACGCCCACTTCATGTCAATCACTCTGCGGCCAGCAGTGCGACTGAAAAGCTTCGCTAGACCTTGTGTGAAACTACATAGTTCGTTGTAATAGTACGTCGCGCGTGAGCATTGCGCCGCATACTCATGCGCAGAACTGCTGGTTTTTAGCCTCATCGCTGCACAGTGAACAACTCAGAATGACCACCTATATACCTGACTCGGTGTACCTACCATAGGCGCAAGGGGTGCAGCTGCAATGGCACCTATAGCTGGCGGGGCTCATCTTTCCTGGTAAAGTTCCATTTGTAAAATAGGGTTCTATGGGCCTAATTCAGCATGGATTGCAGTTGTGCGAAAAATTTCACAACTACAACTCTTTACACTAGCATGTGAGGTTCCTGCCCCCCCCCTGCTAAAACACGAGAACTTCGCTACACAGTGAATCGCTCGCATGTTTAAGGTAGCCCCCTGCCTCCGCAGCCTAGCTGCAAAGGCAGACGCTGGGCCGCTATGGCTGCGTGTGACATCACGCAGCTGCCGCGGCCTGCCCCGCGAAAGGTCCAGACACGCTTGTGTTGTTTGGACTGCACCCCAACGCTGCCACAAAAATGCTGTGCCGACGCCTCCAGCACCGTGAATGTGAGACGACAACAGTTAGTAGCCACAAACACCACATTCTCATGACAGGAGAAGTGTCAGCAGCTAATGCCATACCAACCAAAAGAAGCTAACTGCGTCAGGGTGGGCACCTTGTGGAGCCCAGTGTACCTCGCAGAAAGAGTTTTAACAAAGGTAAGTTCTTACCATAAAACTCGTTTTCTGCTGCGGGGTACACTGAGCTCTACAAGGATAGACATTGGGGATGTCCTAAAGCAGTGCCTTATGGGTGGGGACGCACTGTAGCGGGCACAAGAACCCGGCGTCCAAAGGAAGCATCCGGGGATGCGGCAGTATCGAAGGCATAGAACCTTATGAATGTGTTCACTGAGGACCATGTAGCCGCCTTGCACAATTGTTCAAGGGTCGCACCACGGCGGGCCGCCCAAGAAGGTCCAACAGACCGAGTAGAATGGGCCGTAATGTGAGCAGGAGCTGACAGTCCAGCCTTCACATAAGCATGTGCATGTGCAATCACCATTCTAATCCATCTGGCCAAAGTCTGCTTGTGAGCAGGTCAGCCACGTTAGTAAAAACTTGTCTTGGAAGGAAAAACAAAAGAAAACCAACTCTTTCTTTCCTTTTTCTATCTGTGTGCAACCCCCCACTTGATGTAAAGTAATTACGCACAGACAAGAAGAACAGGAAAAAAAAAACTTATCTCACCATTTACTCTCACTAGGCCCAACTGAAACTATTTGTAATTTACTATGGCATGGGTTAAATAAATGCATTGGTAACTCATAAATGGTGTTTGATGTGACCAAGGAAACTGATTGTTCTGAGCATAATGAAAATCAACTATTTAGAAAATGACCTTCCTAAAATGGTCATCGTCTGAGACAAAACAGCAACTGAACTCCTGTGTGATCAGCAATGTGTTATCTTATTTTTTTGGGGAGGGGACTTTCTCATTCATGATGAGTCACTGGTTTGTTTGTATATGCTCAACAGGTTCAGCCTTGAAGACATCCAAAGGGGCTGGCCTGAGCTTCCTGTCCACTACCTGTTTGGAATATCTATTGTTCTAATAAAAGTGATTTTAGCTTACATACATTTAATCATAACTATTTGTTGCAGTGTCCTACAACTTAATAACAAGTATCAAATTAATCTACACATTAATCTGGTTGCTTTAATAGTAAATATGACAGGTCTATCTTGCTTCGTTCAAATAATACACATACATGACATTACTTCATTATATAATTTTAAATCATCATGATGTCTGGCGCTTGATATTATTATAATTATGTACTGTATGAAATAAGTGTCGAATCCATCTCTGTGGCATGTCCATGTAAATGCGTGTGTTACCATATATTGCTGTGCTCGCTGCGCGTATTTGCAAGTATAGCGACATATGTGTGTAGAGTTTGTATGTTCTATGTAATATTTTTGACTTCGACACAATTCATCAATCTATCCCAAGGGGGAAGCGGGGGAAACATACCGGCAACAATTCATCAATCTATCCCAAGGGGGATGCGGGGAAACATACCGGTAACAATTCATCAATCTATCCCAAGGGGGAAGCGGGGAAACATACCAGTAACAATTCATCAATCTATCTCAAGGGGGAAGCAGGGAAACATACTGGTAACAATTCATCTATCTCAAGGGGGAAGTGGGGAAACATACCGGTAACAATTCATCAATCTTTCCCAAGGGGGAAGCGTAGAAACATACCAGTAACAATTCATCAATCTATCCCAAGGGGGAAGCGGGGAAACATACCGGTAACAATTCATCAATCTATCCCAAAGGGGAAGCGGGGAAACATACTGCAATAATTCATCAGTCTATCCAAAGGGGGAAGTGGAGAAACATAATGGTAACAATTCATCAATCTATCCTAAGGGGAAAGCAGAGAAACATACCGGTAACAATTAATCTATCCCAAGGGGGAAGCGGAGAAACATAACTGTAACAATTCATCAATCTATTCCAAGGGAGAAGCGGGGAAACATACCGGTAACAATTCATCAATCTATCTCATGGTGGAAGTGGGGAAACATACCGGTAACAATTCATCAATATATCCCAAGGGAGAAGCAGGGAAACATACCGGTAACAATTCATCAATCTATCCCAAGGGGGAAGCGGGGAAACATACCGGTAACAATTCATCAATCTATCAAAAGCGGAGAAACATACCGGTAACAATTCATCAGTCTATCCCAAGGTGGAAGCGGGGAAACATGCCCATAACAATTCATCAATCTATCCCAAGGGGGAAGCGGAGAAACATACCAGTAACAATTCATCAATCTATCCCAAGGTGGAAGCGGAAAAACATACCGGTAACCATTCATCAATCCCAAGGGGGAAGCGGGGGAAACATACCAGCAACAATTCATCAATCTATCAAAAAGGGGAAGCGTGGAAACATACCGGTAACAATTCATCAATCAAAAGGGGAAAGCGGGGAAACATACTGGTAACAATTCATCAATCTATCCCAAGGGGAAAGCGGAGAAACATACCGGCAATAATTCATCAATCTATCCCAAGGGGGAAGCAGAGAAATATATCATCAATAATTCATCAATCTGTCAAAAGGGGGAAGCGGAGAAACATAGCTGTAACAATTCATCAATCTATACCAAGGGGGAAGCGGAGAAACATACCGGTAACAATTCAGCAATCTATCGCAAGGGAGAAGCGGGGAAACATACCGGTAACAATTCATCAATCTATCCCAATGGGGAAGCGGAGAAACATACCGGCAAGAATTCATCAATTTATCCCAAGGGGGAAGCAGAGAAATATACCAGCAATAATTCATCAATCTGTCAAAAGGGGGAAGCGGAGAAACATAACTGTAACAATTCATCAATCTATCCCAAGGGGGAAGCGGAAACATACCGATAACAATTCATCAATCTATCCCAAGGGGGAAGCAGCCAGCAGGGAAACATAACATAGAATTTGCCGGCAGATAACAACCACTTTGCCCTTCTAGTGGAATCGGTATGTAATACCTGTTGATGGTTGACGGCTGACAGTATGCCGACAGCGGCATCCCGTCTGTAATTTCTTATCATTGACCTCAGCTATATAACCAGAATTACGCCACGTTCTGGGATATAACCTGGCTGCTGCCTGTCCTGAGCTATGTAACTGGAATTACGCTACATTTCCGGATATACCCTGTCTGCTACCTGTCCTGACCTCAGCTATATAACTAGAATTACACTACATTCCTGGATATATCCTGTCTGCTGCCTGTCTTGACCTCTGCTATGTAACTTGAATTACACTACATTCCTGGATATAGCCTGTTTGCTGCCTGTCTTGACCTCTGCTATGTAACTTGAATTAAGCTACATTCCTGGATATATCCTGTCTGCTGCCTGTCCTGACCTCCGCTATGTAACTGGAATTACACTACATTCCTGGATATAACCTGGCTGCTGCCTGTTCTGCGCAATGTAACTGAAATTACGCTACATTTCCGGATATACCGTCTGCTACCTGTCCAGACCCCCACTATGTAACTGGAATACATTACGGTCTTGGATATATCCTGTCTGCTGCCTGTCCTGACCACTACTATGTAACCAGAATTTTGCTGTCTGCTATCTGTCCTAGCCTCAACTATATGCCTGCATATACACTGGGTGAGATGTACTAAGACTTAAAGAGTGATAAAGTGGATGGAGATAAAGTACCAGCCAATCAGCACCTAACTGCCATGTTACAGACTGTGTTTGAAAAAATGTCAGGAGCTGGTTGGCTGGCAACCACTTTATGTCTCTCCACTTTATGTGTCTCCAAGGCTTAGTACACCTGCCCAGTCTGCTACACAGGCCCTGAAATAGGGTCTGTCCTGCCAGAATCTAAATAGTTGGGAAGGTATTTAAGAGAACACCCAGTACGGGGGAAGGGGGGGGAGATTGTCATTATGGATAATGTATTACTTAATACCATTCCTGTTAATCCCTGCCTTTGAATAACTAGTGTTATGCGCGACCTAAATCTATCATCGAGATGTGTTCAAATATGCAGACTACGGCAGCTGGATATTATTTATTTATTAACAGTTTCGTATATAGCGCAGCATATTCCGTTGCGCTTTACAATTAGAACAACAGTAATAGAACACAACTGGGTAAAAACAGACACACATAGAGGTAGGAAGGCTATGGATATGTAAAACGTCATTAAACCACAATTGTAAATTTGCTTAGAATCAAAATTATTCACAATCATAAGAGTAAAAACTCAGGATCATCTGAGCTTAAGCTATTATAATGATGTGTGATAACAGCTAACTATGGTGGTCATTCCGAGTTGTTCGTTCGCTAGCTGTTTTTAGCAGCAGTGCAAACGCTATGCCGCCTCCCACTGGGAGTGTATTTTAGCTTAGCAGAAGTGCGAACGAAAGGATCGCAGAGCGGCTACAAAGTGTTTTTGTGCAGTTTCAGAGTAGCTCAAAACCTGCTCAGCGCTTGCGATCACTTCAGACTGTTCAGTTCCTGTTTTGACGTCACAAACACGCCCTGCGTTCGCCCAGCCACACCTGCGTTTTTCCTGGCACGCCTGCATTTTTCGGAACACTCTCTGAAAACGATCAGTTTACACTCAGAAACGCCCACTTCATGTCAATCACTCTGCGGCCAGCAGTGCGACTGAAAAGCTTCGCTAGACCTTGTGTGAAACTACATAGTTCGTTGTAATAGTACGTCGCGCGTGAGCATTGCGCCGCATACTCATGCGCAGAACTGCTGGTTTTTAGCCTCATCGCTGCACAGTGAACAACTCAGAATGACCACCTATATACCTGACTCGGTGTACCTACCATAGGCGCAAGGGGTGCAGCTGCAATGGCACCTATAGCTGGCGGGGCTCATCTTTCCTGGTAAAGTTCCATTTGTAAAATAGGGTTCTATGGGCCTAATTCAGCATGGATTGCAGTTGTGCGAAAAATTTCACAACTACAACTCTTTACACTAGCATGTGAGGGGCTGCCCATCACAGGGCAAGGTCGCCCCGCAGGCCGGGTCCTGCCCCCCCCCTGCTAAAACACGAGAACTTCGCTACACAGTGAATCGCTCGCATGTTTAAGGTAGCCCCCTGCCTCCGCAGCCTAGCTGCAAAGGCAGACGCTGGGCCGCTATGGCTGCGTGTGACATCACGCAGCTGCCGCGGCCTGCCCCGCGAAAGGTCCAGACACGCTTGTGTTGTTTGGACTGCACCCCAACGCTGCCACAAAAATGCTGTGCCGACGCCTCCAGCACCGTGAATGTGAGACGACAACAGTTAGTAGCCACAAACACCACATTCTCATGACAGAGAAGTGTCAGCAGCTAATGCCATACCAACCCAAAGAAGCTAACTGCGTCAGGGTGGGCACCTTGTGGAGCCCAGTGTACCTCGCAGAAAGAGTTTTAACAAAGGTAAGTTCTTACCATAAAACTCGTTTTCTGCTGCGGGGTACACTGAGCTCTACAAGGATAGACATTGGGGATGTCCTAAAGCAGTGCCTTATGGGTGGAGACGCACTGTAGCGGGCACAAGAACCCGGCGTCCAAAGGAAGCATCCTGGGATGCGGCAGTATCGAAGGCATAGAACCTTATGAATGTGTTCACTGAGGACCATGTAGCCGCCTTGCACAATTGTTCAAGGGTCGCACCACGGCGGGCCGCCCAAGAAGGTCCAACAGACCGAGTAGAATGGGCCGTAATGTGAGCAGGAGCTGACAGTCCAGCCTTCACATAAGCATGTGCAATCACCATTCTAATCCATCTGGCCAAAGTCTGCTTGTGAGCAGGTCAGCCACGTTAGTAAAAACTAAACAGAACAAAGAGAATCAGATTTCCTAATAGAAGCAGTTCTCTTCACATAGATACGGAGAGCCCGTACCACATCCAAAGACCGCTCTTTGGGTGACAAGTCAGGAGAGACCAGGGCCGGAACCACAATCTCCTGGTTAAGGTGGAACGAAGATACCACCTTAGGTAAATATCCGGGACGAGTTCGAAGAACCACCCGGTCACGGTAAAAAATCAGATATGGGGAACTACAGGACAAGGCACCCAGATCCGACACTCTTCTAGCGGAGTCAATAGCCAGCAAAAACAATAGCCAGCTGCCACTTAAGGTCAGCTGAGCCCAGAGATTCAAATGGAAACTCTTGCAACGCCTCCAACACCACCGACAAGTCCCAAGGAGCCACAGGCGGGACATAAGGAGGTTGGATACGCAACACACCCTGAGTAAAGGTATGAACATCAGGCAAGGTCGCAATTTTTCTCTGAAACCACACCGACAAGGCAGAAATATGAACCTTGAGGGATGCCAGACGCAGGCCTAAGTCTAGGCCCTGCTGAAGAAAAGCCAAAAGTTTGGCTGTACTAAACTTGGAAGCGTCATAATTGTTAGATGCGCACCAAACAAGGTAAGAATGCCAGACCCTATGGTAAATCCGAGCAGAAGCCGGTTTCCGGGCCCGCAACAAAGTTTTAATGACCGCCTCAGAAAAACCTTTAACCCTTCAAGAGCCATGCCGTCAAAGACAGTCAGGCCAGGTCATGGTAGACACAGGGGCCCTGAACGAGGAGATCTGGGCGTTGTGGAAGTAGAATCGGATGCTCTGACGATAGGCCTTGCAGGTCTGAGAACCAATGCCGTCTGAGCCACGCTGGAGCTATGAGAAGCAGGATTCCTCCTTCTTGCTTGAACTTCCGAATTACCCTGGGCAGGAGTGACACCGGAGGGAACATCCCTTGTCCTTGCTCCGAAGACCGGAACCTTGTGATTGTGTCGAGACGCCATCAGATCCATGTCTGGAAGGCCCCACCTTTCCACTATGAGTTGAAACACTTCTGGATGGAGGCCCCACTCTCCGGCGTGTATGTCCTGACGACTGAGAAAGTCTGCTTCCCAATTCAGGACTCCCGAAATGAATATTGCCGATATGGCCGGTAGATGGCGTTCCGCCCATTGAAGAATCCGTGAGACTTCCTTCATTGCCAAGCGGCTGCGAGTGCCGCCTTGATGATTTATGTAAGCCACTGTTGTGGCGTTGTGCGACTGTACTTGAACAGGACGGTTCTGTATTAAATGCTGGACCAGGTTCAAAGAGTTGAAGAAAGCCCGCAATTCCAGAATGTTGATCGGGAGGAGAGAATCCTCCTTGGTCCACCGACCCTGAAGGGAGTGTTGCTCCAACACCGCGCCCCAACCCGTTAGACTGGCATCCGTCATCAACAGGACCCAGTCGGATATCCAGAAGGGACGGTCCCTGCACAATCGTTGGTCCTGGAGCCACCAGTACAGCGACAGACGGACCTCAGGAGTCAAAGAGATCATGTGAGACCTGATCCAGTGAGGCAGGCCGTCCCACTTGACCAGAATCAGCCTCTGGAGGGGGCGAGAATGGAATTGAGCATACTCCACCATGTCGAATGCTGACACCATGAGGCCCAGCACCTGCATCGTTGAATGTATCGACACTTGCGGACGAGAGAGGAAGCAACGAATCCTGTCCTGCAGCTTCAGGACTTTCTCCTGAGACAAGAACAACCGCTGGTTGTGAGTGTCAAATAGTGCTCCCAGGTGCAACATGCTCTGAGCAGGGACCAGGGAGGATTTCTTTCAGTTGATGAGCCACCCGTGGGCTTGCAGAAACCGGACAGTCAGATCCAAGTGACGTAGGAGAATTTCTGGGGAATTTGCCAGGATCAACGAGTTGTCCAGATACGGTAGGATCCTGACCGTTTGACGGCGGAGTTCCGCCGTCATCACCGCCATAACTTTGGTGAAGACTCGCAAGCCGTGGTTAAACCAAAAGGTAACGCCCGAAACTGGTAATGGAGGTTGCCAACCGCAAACCTCAGGTATTGCTGATGCGACGCTGCTATAGGAATATGCAGGTAAGCATCCTGTATATCCAGGGAGATCATATAATCCCCAGGTTCCAAGGCCAGAACAATAGAGCGAAGGGTTTCAATATGGAATTTGGAGATTCTCACAAACTTGTTCAATACCTTGAGGTTGAGAATGGGCCGGGAGGACCCATTCGGTTTCGGGACTAGAAACAGCGGAGAATAGTACCCCTGGCCCCTCTGAGCAAGAGGCACCTGTACTACCACTCCTGTGTCCAGGAGGGTCTGTAGCACCGAATGTAGAGTCTTTGCCTTCACCTGATCCGAAGGGACGTCTGTCAGGCAAAATCGACGAGGGGGACGGTTTTTGAAGGCTATGGCGTAACCTCGAGTGACGACTTCCCGTACCCAGACATCTGAAGTGGTCTTCAACCATTCCTGGGTATACCCTAGTATACTCTAGAAGCCGGCCCCCACCCTGGGGTCCCCCAGGGGGAGGCCCGCCCCGTCATGCGGCAGGCTTATCGGTCTTGGAAGCTGGCTGACGGGCAGCCCAGGCTCTTTTGGGCATCGGCTTACCAGGTTTGGAAGTGCGGGCCTGTTTGTGGTACGCCTGACCTTTTGCTTTACCTGAAGGACGAAAGGAAGTACTTTTAGCCTTCGGCACAGAAGGAGCTGTACTTGGCAGACAGGAAGTTTTGGCAGTAGCCAAATCAGCCACTATCTTTTTTAAGTCCTCCCCAAATAGAATATCTCCCTTAAAAGGTAGTACCTCCAGGGTTTTTCTAGAATCCAGATCCACGGACCAGGATCTCAGCCACAATATCCGGCGGGCCAGGACTGACGTAGTAGAATTATGTATTGGTAGATGCTCAATTAGCTTAGTGATATCATTCAGGTGCTCGAAAGGGAGGGGTATTTCTGAGCAAGAAAAAAATAAGAATTTACTTACCGATAATTCTATTTCTCGTAGTCCGTAGTGGATGCTGGGGACTCCGTCAGGACCATGGGGTTTAGCGGCTCCGCAGGAGACAGGGCACAATAATAAAAGCTTTAGGATCAGGTGGTGTGCACTGGCTCCTCCCCCTATGACCCTCCTCCAAGCCTCAGTTAGGATACTGTGCCCGGACGAGCGTGCATAATAAGGAAGGATATTGAATCCCGGGTAAGACTCATACCAGCCACACCAATCACACCGTACAACCTGTGATCTGAACCCAGTTAACAGTATGATAACAACGAAGGAGCCTCTGAAAAGATGGCTCACAACAAGAATAACCCGATTTTTGTAACAATAACTATGTACAAGTATTGCAGACAATCCGCACTTGGGATGGGCGCCCAGCATCCACTACGGACTACGAGAAATAGAATTATCGGTAAGTAAATTCTTATTTTCTCTAACGTCCTAAGTGGATGCTGGGGACTCCGTCAGGACCATGGGGATTATACCAAAGCTCCCAAACGGGCGGGAGAGTGCGGATGACTCTGCAGCACCGAATGAGAGAATTCCAGGTCCTCCTCAGTCAGGGTGTGCCCCTGACCAAGTAGCAGCTCGGCAAAGTTGTAAAGCCGAGACCCCTCGGGCAGCCGCCCAAGATGAGCCCACTTCCTTGTGGAATGGGCTTTTACTGATTTTGGCTGTGGCAAGCCTGCCACAGAATGTGCAAGCTGAATTGTACTACAAATCCAGCGAGCAATCGTCTGCTTAGAAGCAGGAACACCCATCTTGTTGGGTGCATACAGGCTAAACAGCGAGTCAGATTTTCTGACTCCAGTCGTCCTGGAAACATATATTTTCAGGGCCCTGACAACGTCAAGTAACTTGGAGTCCTCCAAGTCCCTAGTAGCCGCAGGTACCACAATAGGTTGGTTCATGTGAAAAACAGAAAACACCTTAAGGAGAAATTGAGGACGAGTCCTCAATTCTGCCCTGTCAGAATGAAAAATTAAGTAAGGGCTTTTATATGATAAAGCCGCCCATTCTGACACACGCCTGGCTGAAGCCAGGGCTAATAGAATCTTCACCATCCATGTGAAATATTTTAATTCCACAGTGGTGAGTGGATCAAACCAATGTGACTTTAGGAAACTCAAAACAACATTGAGATCCCAAGGTGCCACTGGGGGCACAAAAGGAGGCTGTATATGCAGTACCCCTTTTACAAACGTCTGAACTTCAGGCACTGAAGCCAGTTCTTTCTGGAAGAAATTCGACAGGGTCGAAATTTGAACCTTAATGGACCCTAATTTTAGGCCCATAGACAGTCCTGTTTTCAGGAAATGTAGGAACGACCCAGTTGGAATTCCTCTGTAGGGACCTTCTTGGCCTCACACCACGCAACATATTTTCGCCAAATGCGGTGAAAATGTTTTGCGGTTACATCCTTCCTGGCTTCGACCAGGGTAGGGATGACTTCATCTGGAATGCCCTTTCAGGATCCGGCGTTCAACTGCCATGCCGTCAAACGCAGCCGCGGTAAGTCTTGGAACAGACAAGGCCCCTGCTGGAGCAGGTCCTTTCTTAAAGGTAGAGGCCACGGTTCTTCCGTGAGCATCTCTTGAAGTTCCGGGTACCAAGTCCTTCTTGACCCATCCGGAACCACGAGTATCGTTCTTACTCATCTCCTTCTTATGATTCTCAGTACTTTTGGTATGAGATGCATAGGAGGGAACACATACCCTGACTGGTACACCCACAGTGTTACCAGAGCGTCCACCGCTATTGCCTGAGGGTCCCTTGACCTGGCGCAATATTTGTCTAGTTTTTTGTTCAGGCGGGACGCCATCATGTCCACCTTTGGTTTTTCCCAACGGTTTACAATCATGTGGAAGACTTCCCGCTGAAGTCCCCACTCTCCCGGGTGGAGGTTATGCCTGCTGAGGAAGTCTGCTTCCCAGTTTTCCACTCCCGGAATTAACACTGCTGAGAGTGTTATCACATGATTTTTCGCCCAGCGAAGAATCCTTGCAGTTTCTGCCATTTCCCTCCTGCTTCATGTGCCGCCCTGTCTGTTTACGTGGGCGACTGCCGTGATGTTGTCCCACTGGATCAATACCGGCTGACCTTGAAGCAGAGGTCTTGCTAAGCTTAGAGCCTTGTAAATTGCCCTTAGCTCCAGTATATTTATGTGGAGAGAAGTCTCCAGACTTGATCACACTCCCTGGAAATTTTTTCCTTGTGTGACTGCTCCCCAGCCACTCAGGCTGGCATCCGTGGTCACCAGGACCCAGTCCTGAATGTCGAATCTGCTGCCCTTTCATAGATGAGCACTCTGCAGCCACCGCAGAAGAAAACACCCTTGTCCTTGGAGACAGGGTTATCCGCTGATGCATCTGAAGATGCGATCCGGACCATTTTCCCAGCAGATTCCACTGAAAGGTTCTTGCGTGAAATCTACCGAATGGGATCGCTTTGTAAGAAACCACCATTTTTCACAGGACCCTTGTGCAATGATGCACTGATACTTTTCCTGGTTTTAGGAGGTTCCTGACTAGCTCGGATAACTCCCTGGCCTTCTTCTCCGGGAGAAAACATCCTTTTCTGGACTGTGTCCAGAATCATTCCTAGGAACATTAGACGTGTCGTCGGAAAAAGCTGCGATTTTGGAATATTTAGAATCCACTCGTGCTGTCGTAGAACTACTTGAGATAGTGCTACTCCGACCGCCAACTGTTCTCTGGACCTTGCCCTTATCAGGAAAGCGTCCATATTTCTTTTAGGAAGAATCATCATTTCGGCCATTACCATGGTAAAGACCCGGGGTGCCGTGGACAATCCAATCGGCAGCGTCTGAACTGATAGTGACAGTTCTGTACCACGAACCTGAGATACCCTTGGTGAGAAGGGCAAAATTTGGACATGTAGGTAAGCGTCCCTGATATCCAGTGACACCATATCGTCCTGGTTCGCTATCACTGCTCTGAGTGACTCCATCTTGATTTGAACCCTTGTATGTAATTGTTCAAATCTTTTAGATCTCACCGAGCCGTTTGGCTTCAGTACCACAATATAGTGTGGAATAATACCCCTTCCCTTGTTGTAGGAGGGGTACTTTGATTATCACCTGCTGGGAATACAGCCTGTGAATTTTTTCCCAATACTGCCTCCCTGTCGGAGGGAGACGTTAGTAAAGCAGACTTCAGGAACTTGTGAGGGGAAGACGTCTCGAATTTCCAATGTACACCTGGGATACTACGTGTAGGATCCAGGAGTCCACTTGCGAGTGAGCCCACTGCGTGCTGAAACTCTTGAGATGACCCCCCACCGCACCTGAGTCCGCTTGTATGGCCCCAGCGTCATGCTGCGGACTTGGCAGAAGCTGTGGAGGACTTCTGTTCCTGGGAATGGGCTGCCTGCTGCAGTCTTCTTCCCTTTCCTCTAACCCTGGGCAGATATGACTGGCCTTTTGCCCGCCTGCCTTTATGGGTACGAAAGGACTGAGACTGAAAAGACTGTGTCCTTTTCTGCTGAGATGTGACTTGGGGTAACAAAAGTGGATTTTCCAGCTGTTGCCATGGCCACCAGGTCCGATGGACCGCCCCTTTATACGGCAATACTTCCATGTGCCGTCTGGAATCTGCATCACCTGACCACTGTCATGTCTATAAACATCGTCTGGCAGATATGGACATCACATCTACTCTTGATGCCAGAATGCAAATATCCCTCTGCGCATCTCGCATATATAGAAATGCATCCTTAAAATGCTCTATAGTCAATAAAATATTGTTCCTGTCAAGGGTATCAATATTTTCAGTCAGGAAATCCGACCAAGCCCCCCCAGCGCTGCACATCCAGGCTGAGGCGATTGCTGGTCGTAGTATAACACCAGTATGTGTGTATATACTTTTTAGGATATTTTTCAGCTTCCTATCAGCTGGCTCTTTGAGGGCGGCCGTATCTGGAGACGGTAACGCCACTTGTTTTTATAAGCGTGTGAGCGCCTTATCCACCCTAAGGTGTGTTTCCCAACTCGCCCTCACTTCTGGCGGGAAAGGGTATACCTCCAATAATTTTCTATCGGAGGAAACCCACGTATCATCACACACTTTAATTTATCTGATTCAGGAAAAACTACAAGTAGATTATTCCCACCCTACATAATACCCTTATTTGTGGTACTTGTAGTATCAGAAATATGTAACACCTCCTTCATTGCCCTTAACATGTAACGTGTGGCCCTAAAGGAAAATACGTTTGTTTCTTCACCGTCGACACTGAAGTCAGTGTCCGTGTCTGTGTCTGTGTCGACCAACTGAGGTAAATGGGCGTTTTTACAAGCCCCTGACGGTGTCTGAGACGCCTGGACAGGTACTAATTTGTTTGCCGGCCGTCTCATGTCGTCAACCGACCTTGCATCGTGTTGACATTATCACGTAATTCCTAAATAAGCCATCCATTCCGGTGTCGACTCCCTAGAGAGTGACATCACCAATACAGGCAATTTGCTCCGCCTCCTCACCAACATCGTCCTCCTACATGTCGACACACAGCACACACACAGGGAATGCTCTGATAGAGGACAGGACCCCACTAGCCCTTTGGGGAGACAGAGGGAGAGTTTGCCAGCACACACCAAAAACGCTATAATTATACAGGGACAACCCCTTATACAAGTGTTTTCCCTTATAGCATTTTCACATATGTAATCATATCGCCAAATAAGTGCCCCCCCTCTCTGTTTTAACCCTGTTTCTGTAGTGCAGTGCAGGGGAGAGCCTGGGAGCCTTCCTCACAGCAGAGCTGAGCAGGAAAATGGCGCCGTGTGCTGAGGAGAATAGGCCCCGCCCCCTAAAACGGCGGGCTCTTCTCCCGGAGTTTGTGAGATCTGGCAGGGGTTAAATACATCCATATAGCCTCAAGGGCTATATGTGATGTATTTTAGCCATAAAAAAGGTATAATACATTGCTGCCCAGGGCGCCCCCCCCAGCGCCCTGCACCCTCAGTGACCGCTGGTACGAAGTGTGCTGACAACAATGGCGCACAGCTGCAGTGCTGTGCGCTACCTTATGAAGACTGAAAGTCTTCTGCCGCCTGTTTCTGGACCTCTTCAACTTCGGCATCTGCAAGGGGGGTCGGCGGCACGGCTCCGGGACGAACCCCAGGGTGAGACCTGTGTTCCGACTCCCTCTGGAGCTAATGGTGTCCAGTAGCCTAAGAAGCAAATCCATCCTGCACGCAGGTGAGTTTACTTCTCTCCCCTAAGTCCCTCGTAGCAGTGAGCCTGTTGCCAGCAGGACTCACTGAAAATAAAAAACCTAACTTAAACTTTTATTCTAAGCAGCTCAGGAGAGCCACCTAGATTGCACCCTTCTCAGCCGGGCACAAAAATCTAACTGAGGCTTGGAGGAGGGTCATAGGGGGAGGAGCCAGTGCACACCACCTGATCCTAAAGCTTTTATTATTGTGCCGTCTCCTGCGGAGCCGCTAAACCCCATGGTCCTGACGGAGTCCCCAGCATCCACTTAGGACGTTAGAGAAATGGCATTTGGTTTCCCCAGCACCCTGAATGATAACAGTAACCAGATATAAATCCCACATAATAATAGAATTCAGAGATCTTCGTTACACATATTTGCGCAAATGTGTGGTTAAGCCCCAAAGCCGCATCAAGGTGTCTCTGTATATTTGGGGTCCCTAGCGCTATATCTAGGTGCAGGGTGTGGCACTCCAAAACACCAGCATAAGCCAGAAAGCCCAGCGTAGCATACCAGTGAAAAAAACTATAGTGTTAATATATTAGTATTTAGGAAGCCAAAGCTATAGAGAGGGTGATACAAACATGAAATGTAATTAAAATAGAGAAATAGTGTTAAAAAATTAATAAGTGAAAAGTGTTAATAGAATGAAAAGGTATGCCACACTAAATCCATCCAGCTCAGTGAGTCAAGAGGCACCACACCTCACACCTCCATTACCCCAATCTGGGTCTAATATTAACCAGCAAGGAGCCACGTGATAATGGCTCCTTACTACAATATGTCTAAGCTAAGAGCTACCTACCTTGGTGCAACCCCATAATGCTCCATGTGGCATGTCAGGGCCTGCACCTCCTGCTAATGCAGGAACCTCTCTGCCTCTCATAACAGACATATGTATTGGTAGATGCTCAATTAGCTTAGTGATATCATTCAGTGATATCATCCCTTAAAAGGTAGTACCTCCAGGGTTTTTCTAGAATCCAGATCCACGGACCAGGATCTCAGCCACAATATCCGGCGGGCCAGGACTGACGTAGTAGAAGCCTTGGCTGCTAGAATACCGGCATCAGAAGCCGCCTCTTTAATATAGTGAGAAGCTGTGACAATATATGACAAGCACTGTCTAGCATGGTCAGAAGAGATTTCAGCTTCCAACTCTTGGGCCCACGCTTCAATAGCTTCTGCAGCCCATGCCGCTGCAATAGTGGGCCTTTGCGCAGCACCGGTGAGGATGTAAATCGCTTTTAGACAACCCTCCACACGTTTATCCGTAGGCTCTTTCAGAGACGTGACGGTAGTGACCGGTAGAGCTGAGAAAACCACCATCCTTGCCCCATGCGAGTCCATTGGAGGAGGCGTCTCCCGATTTTTTGACAGCTTTGGCGCGAGGGGATAGCGAGCCAGCATCTTCTTGTGAGGCACAAACTTCTTCCCTGGATTTTCCCAGGATTCCTGAAGTATATCCACCAGGTGATCAGAATGAGGTAAAACTTGTTTAACCACCTTCTGACGCTTGAACCTATCTGGTTTCTTAGGAGGGACGGATGGCTCGGGATCATCCGTAATCTGTAGAATTAACTTAATAGCCTCCAAAAGATCAGGAACATCCACTTGTGAACTACCCTCCCCATCAGCAGTATCTGTGTCAGAATCTGTGGGGTCAGTGTAAGCGCCATCTTCATCAGACAAGGTGTCAGTGACAGCAGTGGATTGTGAGGAGGTAAGAGCTCGCTTAGAGGACCCCTTGGTCTTAGGCGAGCGAGGGTCAGACTTTTTAGTAGTCAAAGACTGGTTTAATTTCTTCAATTGAGCAGTCAAGTTATCTGCCCACGGCGGGCTAGCCGCGGGGACCACATACGGTTGAACCGGCATAGGAGGTCCCATAGGGGGCGTTAGTTTAGTAACTAGCGTATTCAGAAGTGTGGAGAAAGTAGCCCACGGTGGGTCATTATGGACCCCCGTTGCCACAGTCCTACTGGGGGGCAAAGAGCCCCCAGAACCAGAGCCCTCAGCTGCTATATTATCCTCATAGGGATCTGTGGCGTCAGCAACACCGGTAGTGTGTTCAGCCCCAGAACCGCTACCCTCAGAAGCAGACATGATATAACTTGCAATAACACAGTACAATTGTCAGCAGCACAATACCTCTTGCCCAAACCCCCGGCAAGTGTAGTCGGCACAAGTATGGATATAGGAGAGATATGGTGACTAAAATCGCAGAAAAAAATACAATTACAGTATATCTTGTGAATATCCTATATTACAGTGTTATAAACCTGACGCACCAAGCCCCCTCAGGTTATAGAATATAGGACTAGCAAGTTGAGTGAGAGACACAAAATGAAATTCACACAGCAAGCTAATGCACACACATTGAGTCACAGTTGTACAATGCAGAGGTTATTACAAACAATAATACTGCACTGGACTAGCTTATATATAGCTATGTAGTGAATAGATATAACACTGCACAGTAAAAAATAAGATTTTAATACCTACCGGTAAATCCTTTTCTCTTAGTCCGTAGAGGATGCTGGGGATGCTTCAAGAACCATGGGGTATAGACGGGATCCGCAGGAGACATGGGCACTTTAAGACTTTAAAAGGGGTGTGAACTGACTCCTCCCTCTATGCCCCTCCTCCAGACTCCAGTTATAGAAACTGTGCCCAGGGAGACGGACATTTCGAGGAAAAGGATTTATTTAATTTTTAAACTAAGGTGAGATACATACCAGCTCACACCTCAAACACGCCATGGCAGTCAACAACAACGCATGCAACGGCATGACTAACATCAGCCACAGACTGACTGAACTCAACACAAGATGTGCGTAACTATAACCAATAACTGCAGATACAGCCCGCACTGGGACGGGTGCCCAGCATCCTCTACGGACTAAGAGAAAAGGATTTACCGGTAGGTATTAAAATCCTATTTTATCATATGTCCTAGAGGATGCTGGGGATGCTTCAAGAAACATGGGGTTTATACCAAAGCTCTAGAACGGGCGGGAGAGTGTGGATGACTCTGCAGCACCGATTGACCAAACAAGAGGTCCTTCTCAGCCAGGGTATCAAACTTGTAAAACTTCGCAAAAGGGTTTGATCCCGACCAAGTAGCAGCTCGGCAAAGCTGTAATGCCGAGACCCTCGGGCAGCCGCCCAGGATGAGCTCACCTTTCTGGTAGAATGGGCCTTCACAGATTTCGGTAACGCCAATCCTGCCGTAGAATGAGCTTGCTGAATCGTATTACAGATCCAGCGTGCAATAGTCTGCTTGGAAGCAGGAGCACCAATCTTGTTGGGAGCCCACAAGACAAACAGAGCCTCAGTTTTCCTAATTTGAGCCATTCTGGCGACATAGATTTTCAAAGCTCTGACCACATCGAGAGACTTCGATTCCGCCAAGGCGTCAGTAGCCACTGGCACCACAATAGGCTGGTTTACGTGAAACGATGAAACCACTTTTGGCAGAAATTGCTGATGAGTTCTCAACTCCGCTCTATCAGCATGGAAGATTAAATAGGGGCTTTTGTGAGACAAAGCCGTCAATTCAGATACCCACCTTGCGGATGCCAAGGCCAACAACATGACTACTTTCCAAGTAAGGAATTTTAACTCAACCTTACGCAAAGGTTCAAACCAATGAGATTGCAGGAACTGCAACACCACATTAAGATCCCATGGTGCCACTGGGGGCACAAAGGGAGGTTGGATGTGTAGCACGCCTTTCACGAAGGTCTGAACTTCTGGAAGGGAGGCCAATTCTTTCTGAAAGAAAATTGATAAGGCCGAAATTTGTACTTTAATTGAGCCCAACTTTAGGCCCGCATCCACACCTGCTTGCAAAACATGGAGCAAACACCCCAGCTGAAATTCCTCCATAGGAGCCTTCTTGGATTCACACAAAGACACATATTTCCTCCAAATACGGTGGTAATGCTTTCTTTCTACTTCCTTTCTAGCCTGAAGTAGTGTGGGAATGACTTCACTGGGAATACTCTTTCGGGCTAGGATTTGGCGTTCAACCGCCATGCCATCAAACGCAGCCGCGGTAAGTCTTGATACACGCACGGCCCTTGCTGTAACAGGTCCTCTCCTAGATGAAGAGGCCAGGGATCTTCTATGAGTAATTCTTGAAGATCGGGATACCAGGTCCTCCTTGGCCAGTCTGGAACAATGAGTATCACCTGAACCCTTGTTCTTCTTATGATCCGTATCACCATTGGAATGAGTGGAAGTGGAGGGAACACATAGACCAACTGAAACACCCACGGTGTCACTAGCGCGTCCACCGCTATTGCTTGAGGGTCCCTCGACCTGGAACAATATCTCTGAAGTTTCTTGTTGAGGCGAGACGTCATCATGTCTATTTGAAGAATTCCCCAATGACTTGTCACTTCTGCAAAGACCTCTTGATGAAGACCCCACTCTCCTGGATAGAGATCGTGTCTGCTGCTGACAGAGCGCCTGCATGAGTTTCCGCCCAGCGAAGAACTTTTGTTGCCTCCGCCATCGCCGCTCTGCTCTTTGTTCCGCCCTGGCGGTTTATGTACGCCACTGCTGTTATGTTGTCTGACTGAATCAAGACGGGCAAACCGCGAAGAAGATATTCCACTTGCCGAAGGCTGTTGTAAATGGCCCTTAATTCCAGAATGTTTATGTGCAGACAAGCTTCCTGGCTTGACCATTTTCCCTGGAAATTTTTCCCCTGTGTGACTGCTCCCCAGCCTCGGAGACTTGCATCTGTGGTCACCAGGATCCAAACCTGAATCCCGAACCTGCGTCCCTCTAGGAGGTGAAAACGATGCAGCCACCACAGGAGAGAGATTCTGGTCCTGGAAGATAGGATTATTCTCCAGTGCATGTGCAGGTGAGACCCGGACCACTTGTCCAACAGGTCCCACTGAAACACTCTGGCATGGAACCTGCCAAACTGAATGGCCTTGTAGGCCGCTTCCATCTTCCCCAGCAACCGAGTGCATTGAAGGATCGACACTCTTGCCGGTTTCAGAATCTGTTTTACCATGTTCTGTATTTCCAGAGCCTTTTCCACTGGAAGAAAAACTCTGTAATTCTGTATCCAGAATCATACCCAAGAACGACAGCCGTGTTGTCGGAAGCAACTGTGATTTTGGCAAGTTTAGGAGCGAACCATGTTGTTGCAGAATTGTCAGGGAGTGCGTAACGTTTTTCAGTAATTGCTCCTTGGATCTCGCCTTTATCAGGAGATCGTCCAAGTACGGGATAATTGTGACTCCCTGCTTGCGCAGGAGAACCATCATTTCCGCCATCACCTTGGTGAAAATCCTCGGAGCCGTGGACAGACCAAACGGCAACGTCTGAAATTGGTAATGACAATCCTGAACAGCAAACCTCAGATAAGCTTGATGTGGAGGATATATGGGGACGTGTAAGTAGGCATCCTTTATGCCTTTATGTCGACCAACACCATAAAATCCCCCTCCTCCAGACTGGAGATCACTGCTCGGAGAGATTCCATCTTGAATTTTTATTTTTTTAGATAGAAATTTGAATGATTTTAGGTTCAGAATCGGTCTGACCGAGCCATCCGACTTCGGGACCACGAACAGGCTCGAATAAAAGCCTTCCCCCTGTTGTGACGGGGTGTACCGTGACAATGACCTGATTTTGACACAGCTTTAGTATTGCAGCGCATACTACCTCCCTTTCTGGAAGAGAAGCTGGCAAGGCCGATTTGAAAAATCGGTGAGGGGGCACGTCTTGAAACTCCAATTTGTATCCTTGGGCTACTATTTCTAATACCACAAAAACTAGAAACAAATAATTCCAGCGCGTCACCACCACCTAACTCATACAATTTGGGTCGTATGTGCTGAAATAAGCAGCTCTCAACTTGACAGTACTGGCCTGTCCACATACAAAACAGCACAAAGGATAATAATAGATTATCAGAGAGCGCATATAACTGTATAGCTCAGTTTTATTGCATATATATAAAAAATAAAATAAACACATGTACATATAAAAATAGAATAAACAATCAATTAAAAAGTTCCCCCCGCTGCAGCGGATTAGATATAAATAGACACTAGTGCTATGTCCAAATTTGTAGAGCTTGATGTGACTTTATTCTCAATTAGAAAGTCCCGAACAGTATACAGTCCGATTTAAGAACAATTATAGTGCCTGCTGCTTTAATTCAGCTATAAGCCTTCTCAACATGCTAATAGAGATCTCTTTGTATATCAAATAGCCGCCGGCTATCCACTGCCTTTAATTGATGCCGCTGAACGGCCAAGTGCTTTGAGTATTTATGCTCCGGTATCTGTGTCAAAAGGACTTTTTTCGTCCACTCTCACTGTGCTAATAGGCCATATTTGCAAGAATGTCCACTTTATACTCACAGCCAGGAGGATCCTCTGACGAAACTGCACATTGACATTTGCGGAGAAACGCGTAAGGACTGGGGTTTATTCTACATTGATGTCCCTCCCGCTACCAGCGGTCTACGGTCAAGCAATATCTCTTGGTGCTATTGTCCGTTTGGAAGCTGACTGGCTTTAGAGATCCTCCGATGTACTCCGCAATAAAGAAAGGCGCTTCCTCTCGACTGTGACTGAGACCGACAACGGGGGCCGTCCACGGATAACAAACGGATATACTCCTGGCTGTGAGTATAAAGTGGACATTCTTGCAAATATGGCCTATTAGCACAGTGAGAGTGGACGAAAAAAGTCCTTTTGACACAGATACCGGAGCATAAATACTCAAAGCACTTGGCCGTTCAGCGGCATCAATTAAAGGCAGTGGATAGCCGGCGGCTATTTGATATATAAAGAGATCTCTATTAGCATGTTGAGAATGCTTATAGCTGAATTAAAGCAGCAGGCACTATAATTGTTCTTAAATCGGACTGTATACTGTTCGGGACTTTCTAATTGAGAATAAAGTCACATCAAGCTCTACAAATTTGGACATAGCACTAGTGTCTATTTATATCTAATCCGCTGCAGCGGGGGGAACTTTTTAATTGATTGTTTATTCTATTTTTATATGTACATGTGTTTATTTTATTTTTTAATATATATGCAATAAAACTGAGCTATACAGTTATATGCGCTCTCTGATGATCTATTATTATCCTTTGTGCTATTTCTAATACCCAAGGATCCAGGGCCGAGCGAACCCAGACCTGACTGAAGAGTCGGAGACGTGCCCCCACCGGTGCGGACTCCCGCAGAGGAGCCCCAGCGTCATGCGGTGGATTTGGCAGAAGCCGGGGAGGACTTCTGTTCTTGGGAACTTGCCACAGCCTGTGACCTTTTTACCCTTCCTCTTCCTCTCGTAGCAAGGAAGGAAGACCCTCGTCCTTTTTTGTATTTATTGGGCCGAAAGGACTGCATCTGATAGTGGGGCGTTTTCTTTTGTTGTGCAGGAACAATGACTTACCCGCGGTAGCCGTAGATACCAGGTCAGCGAGGCCGTCACCAAACAAGACCCTACCGTTAAACGGCAGAGACTCCATAGTCTTCTTAGAGTCAGTATCAGCATTCCATTGATGAATCCACAATGCCCTCCTAGCCGAGACTGCCATGGCATTGGCCCTTGATCCCAAAAGGCCAATATCCCTCGCAGCTTCCTTTTAGATAGGCTGCAGCATCCCTGATATGACCCAGTGTCAAAAGCACGCTATCCCTGTCCAGGGAATCTATATCAGATGACAAGTTATCTGCCCACTTTTCTATAGCGCTACTCACCCATGCCGATGCAACGGCAGGCCTGAGCAGCATACCTGTAGTGACAAAAATGGATTTCAATGTATTTTCCTGCTTACAATCCGCAGGATCCTTCAGGGCTGCCGTGTCAGGAGTCGGAAGCGCCACCTTTTTGGACAGACGCGATAGAGCTTTGTCCACCGTGGGGGTTGACTCCCACTTTTCACTGTCCCCAGAGGGGAACGGATATGCTACCGGAATTCTCCTGGGAACCTGTAACTTCTTGTCAGGATTTTCCCGCCCTTTTAAAAAGAGTGTTCAGTTCATGAGAGGGAGGAAATGTCACCTCAGGTTTCTGTCCTTTAAACATGCAGACCCTAGTATCAGGAACAGCAGGGTCCTCCGTGATATGTAATACGTCTTATCGCCACAATCATGTACTGAATGCTCTTAGCCAGTTTAGGATTCAATCTGGCATCATTATAGTCGACACTGGAATCAGAATCCGTGTCGGTATCTTTATCAGCTATTTGGGTAAATGAACGCTTCTGAGACCCCAAGGGGTTCTGAACTTGTGACAATGCATCCTCCATGGATTTCCTCCATGTCTGGTTCTGAGACTCAGATTTATTTAATCTCTTAGTCAACCGAGCCACATTTGCATTCAAAACACTCAACATATTTACCCAATCAGCCGTCGGCGGTGCTGACACAGTCACTCCCTCAGTCTTTTCTGTCCCCACTCCAGCCTCCTCCTGGGAAGAGCACTCAGCCTCAGACATGTCGACACACGCATACCGACACCCACAACACACTGGGCTATAGGGGACAGACCCACAGCAAAGCCTGTTAGAGAAACACAGAGGGAGTTCTGCCAGCTCACAACCAGCGCCTATCCCGGTTCTGAAGCGTGTAATATACTGCCCAGACCTGTTAGCGCTTTTAATATCAATAAAATAGCACCAAATCAACTGTGCCCCCCCGTTTTGCACCCTGTTACTTGTACAGCAGTGTGGGAGGCCAGGCTCAGCGTCTCTGCAGCTGTAAAGAGGAAATGGCGCTGGTTAGAGCTGTGAGGGCTAAGCCACACCCCCTTAATGGCGCGCTTCAGTCCCGCTTATTTTTATATATTTATACTGGCGGAGGTCTGTATTTAGTGCCCAGGCGCTGTATACTTTTATGCCAGTCGCTATTGAGGTTTTATGCTACCCAGGGCGCCCCCCTGCGCCCTGCAGTGCCTCTGTGTATGTGGGAGCGTGGCGCGCAGCCGCTGTGCGGTACCTCAAAGCCTTCACTGAAATCTTCTGCCGTCACTGAAATTTTCTGATCTTCTGCTACTCACGCGGCTTCTGACTTCTGGCTCTGCAAGGGGGGTGACGGCGCGGCTCCGGGAACGAGCAGCTAGGCGTACCTAGCGATCAGATCCTCTGGAGCTAATGGTGTCCAGTAGCCTAAAAAGCAGAGCCTTGAAACTCACAGAAGTAGGTCTGCTTCTCTCCCCTCAGTCCCACGATGCAGGGAGCCTGTTGCCAGCAGGTCTCCCTGAAAATAATAAACCTAACAAAGTCTTTTTTTCTGAGAAACTCTGGAGAGCTCCTCAGTGTGCATTCAGTCTCACTGGGCACAGAATGTCAGAATCTAACTGGAGTCTGGAGGAGGGGCATAGAGGGAGGAGCCAGTTCACACCCCTTTTAAAGTCTTAAAGTGCCCATGTCTCCTGCGGATCCCGTCTATACCCCATGGTTCTTGAAGCATCCCCAGCATCCTCTAGGACGTATGAGAAAACTGGATGTATATCACAGGGCACTTGTACCAGAGAACTAAATGCACTTTTTCTTAACTATCACTGTCCAAATGACATGTAGAATACTTCAGTGTCTTGTAAAGTCACAGCACTGACATCCAGACGCTTTACAAAGGAGGATTTGCCCAAGCAGTCCCAGGAACAGTGTAGCTGAGAGAAATGGCGCCCAAACACTGATTGGGAGTGAGGGAGAGACAGATATGCAGCTCCAGGGCGGGAACATTTACCTTAAATGGCGCCATTGGGCTGGGGGAGGGGCCACAGGTCTAAGCCTTATCCCCTCTGCTGGCTTAACCACCTGGTACTGAGGGACGATATAAATAGGTGTATGAGAGAAAACCTGACCTGTACCCTTGCCCTGGTGGCCTAGTGGGGTTGCCTGTGTGTCCACCGCCAGCGGCCCGCCTCCCACCGGCCGCGCCGGATTGCGATACAGCGTGGGTCCGCGAACGGGACCCACTTACCACCTCCCAAAGCACGGCCACGCGATCCCGGAGAGCCCCAGCCGTGTGTGTCTAACTGGCAGAAAACTGGAGCCTCCTGCAACCAGGGCACGGGAGTGTACAGCGCCGCAGGGGAGAGCTGGAGCTGCAGCAGTGAATGTCTCCTGACATCTACACACCGCTGCTGCCCTTGTAGCCTTCGCTGTTTTTTTTCACAAAAAGCTCTTCTTAGGGCTGCCTGGAACAGCCCCTCTGTTATGTGCCTGCTATCTGCAGCGCCAACTACAAAACTGAGCACCTGTGCAGGCAGGCGGGGTTATAGAGGAGGCGGCGCTATGCATCTTGGAAACAGTCAAAGCTTTTGAGCCTGTTGGTGCCTCGGATCAAGATCCTACTCTACACCCCAATGTCTATCCTTGTGGAGCCCAGTGTACCCCGCAGCAGAAAAATCCGATCGCAGACGTTCGCAAGGCGCTTGATAGGAGGAAGCCATTTGTGGGTGGCAACTGACCGTTTACTGGGAGTGTCAGGAAAAATGCAGCCATGTCCAAGCGTATTCAGGGTGGGTGTGTGACGTCAGCTCCGGCCCCGATCAGCCTCTTCTCATCGCACTGGAGGAGTAAGTCCTGGGCTGCGCAGAGATCGCACAAAGTGGATATTAGCAGCTCAGCGTATACATAGGATCGCACACTTACACAGCGAATTTACACTCCCCCTTGGGTGGCGACTATCTGATCGCAGGGCAGCAAAATTAGCAGCCCAGCGATCAGATCTGAATGACCCCCACAGAATTTTCACCATTGGGCGAGAAATTAGGGACCTTACAAACATTTGCTATGGGGCCCACAGACGTCTAGTTACGCCTCTGACTCATAAGGGGTCATTTTGACCTGATCGCTCGCTAATTTTTGCAGCACTGCGATCAGATAGTCGCCGCCCATAGGGGAGTGTATTTTCGCTTTGCAAGTGTGCGATCGCATGTGCAACCGAGCGGTACAAAAAAGCTTTTTGCAGTTTCTGAGTAGGTCTGAACTTACTCAGCCGCTGCGATCACATCAGCCTGTCCGGGCCCGGAATTGACGTCAGACACCCACCCTGCTGACGCTTTGACACGCCTGCGTTTTTCCAACCACTCCCAGAAAACGGTAAGTTGCCACCAACAAACACCTTCTTCCTGTCAATCACATTACGATCGGCTGTGCGAATGGATTCTTCGTTAAATCCATCGCCCAGCCCCGATCCGCTTTATACCCGTACGACGCGCCTGCGCCTTGCGATGCATATGTATGCGCAGCTCTGACCTGATCGCAGTGCTGCAAAAAAAAATCTAGCGAGCGAGCAGGTCTGAATGACCCCCATAGAACATTGCTGCGCGCTACTTTCTGCAGATTGTATTATATTTTTCTGTAATGATTATTCCACAGAGATGAGGAGCCCTGAGTGTGTACACTCACCCACCACCCACAGTCTCCAGGAAAGCCCCTGTGACTTTCCACGCCCTGGGGGTGAGTTGACTTCCAGCTGAGCATGTGAGAAGATAATTGGATATATTATTATTAATCCCTTACACAGGGTCTCCTGATCCCAGCCTGTCCCCCCCTCCCCCACCTCTCTGTGGGACAATGTGGTGTTTGGTGCTCAGCGCACCAGCAGCCACCCACGCCCAGGCAGCAGCAGTAGCAGCCTCCCACGCCAGGAACTGCGTCACGGTCCTGAGTGGGAAGCAGAGAGAGAGGGAGATAGCTGTCAGTGTGGCAGGAGCGGACTCTCCCATGTCAGGCCGGAGGGGAGGGGGAGGAGAGGCGGTGGTGTGAGCCGGGGAGACTCCCCCTCCCAGCCCGGGGCCGCGCTGCTGCTGCTGCTACTGACTGATGGACTGAGAGGGAGGAGAGGAGGCGCCGCCCACTGCACGCACGGGGCTGCTGCTGCTGCTGCGGGACACCGGGACATCAGCCTCTGGCTCTCTCCTGAGGAGGCGGTGAGGTGAGGGGGACGTGACTGGCGCGGGGGGTACAGTGACAGGAGGAGGGGGGGTACAGTGACAGGAGGGGGGCAACACTACTGAAAGTTCACGCCAAGTGTGTGACAAACTAGTATTGTGATAGCATTGTATCTAGTAGAAGTGTAATGGGAGGTCACACACACACTGTCTCACTCTGACACACACTCCTAGCAGTTACTCACACACACTCTGTCTCAGTGTGACACACTTATAGCAGTTACATATATATATATATATACACACACACACACACACACATAGCAGTTACATACACTCTCTCTCGCTGTGACACTCACAGTTACAGGTTGATAGAAGATGTGCAGCAGCACTGGGGGGAATCTGGCAGATACTGATTTAATTCATCTCTGAAAGGTGTCGGTGCTGCTGCCTGTCACTGACTGCTGCCCCACACTCACACCCACACACACCCACACACTCTCTCACACACCCACACACTCTCTCACACACCCACACATATCCTCTCACATACACCCACTCCCACATATCCTCTCACATACACCCACTCCCACATATCCTCTCACATACACCCACTCCCACATATCCTCTCACATACACCCACTCCCACATATCCTCTCACATACACCCACTCCCACATATCCTCTCACATACACCCACTCCCACATATCCTCTCACATACACCCACTCCCACATATCCTCTCACATACACCCACTCCCACATATCCTCTCACATACACCCACTCTCTCATATCCTCTCACATACACCCACTCTCTCATATCCTCTCACATACACCCACTCCCACATATCCTCTCACATACACCCACTCTCTCATATCCTCTCACATACACCCACTCTCTCATATCCTCTCACATACACCCACTCCCACATATCCTCTCACATACACCCACTCCCACATATCCTCTCACATACACCCACTCCCACATATCCTCTCACATACACCCACTCTCTCATATCCTCTCACATACACCCACTCCCACATATCCTCTCACATACACCCACTCCCACATATCCTCTCACATACACCCACTCCCACATATCCTCTCACATACACCCACTCCCACATATCCTCTCACATACACCCACTCTCTCATATCCTCTCACATACACCCACTCCCACATATCCTCTCACATACACCCACTCCCACATATCCTCTCACATACACCCACTCCCACATATCCTCTCACATACACCTACTCCCACATATCCTCTCACATACACCCACTCTCTCATATCCTCTCACATACACCCACTCCCACATATCCTCTCACATACACCCACTCTCTCATATCCTCTCACATACACCCACTCCCACATATCCTCTCACATACACCCACTCCCACATATCCTCTCACATACACCCACTCCCACATATCCTCTCACATACACCCACTCCCACATATCCTCTCACATACACCCACTCTCTCATATCCTCTCACATACACCCACTCCCACATATCCTCTCACATACACCCACTCTCTCATATCCTCTCACATACACCCACTCCCACATATCCTCTCACATACACCCACTCTCTCATATCCTCTCACATACACCCACTCTCTCATATCCTCTCACATACACCCACTCCCACATATCCTCTCACATACACCCACTCCCACATATCCTCTCACATACACCCACTCCCACATATCCTCTCACATACACCCACTCTCTCATATCCTCTCACATACACCCACTCCCACATATCCTCTCACATACACCCACTCCCACATATCCTCTCACATACACCCACTCCCACATATCCTCTCACATACACCCACTCCCACATATCCTCTCACATACACCCACTCTCTCATATCCTCTCACATACACCCACTCCCACATATCCTCTCACATACACCCACTCCCACATATCCTCTCACATACACCCACTCCCACATATCCTCTCACATACACCCACTCCCACATATCCTCTCACATACACCCACTCCCACATATCCTCTCACATACACCCACTCCCACATATCCTCTCACATACACCCACTCCCACATATCCTCTCACATACACCCACTCTCTCATATCCTCTCACATACACCCACTCCCACATATCCTCTCACATACACCCACTCCCACATATCCTCTCACATACACCCACTCCCACATATCCTCTCACATACACCCACTCCCACATATCCTCTCACATACACCCACTCCCACATATCCTCTCACATACACCCACTCTCTCATATCCTCTCACATACACCCACTCTCTCATATCCTCTCACATACACCCTCTCTCTCATATCCTCTCACATACACCCTCTCTCACACTCATACCCTCTCACATACACCCTCTCACACTCATACCCTCTCACTCACTCCCTCTCTCACACTCACACCCTCTCTCTCTCACACTCACTCACACCCTCTCTCAGTCTCTCTCACACAAACTAGCACCCTCTCTCACACTCACTCACACCCTCTCTCACACACACACTCACACCCTCTCTCACACACACACTCACACCCTCTCTCACACACACTAGAACCCTCTCATACACACTCACCTCTCTCACACCGTCTCTCTCTCACACACCCTCTGTCTCTCACACCATCTCACACTCTCTCTCACACACACGCACACTAGAACCCTCTCATACACAGTCACCTCTCTCACACCGTCTCTCTCACACACCCTCTGTCTCTCACACCATCTCACACCCTCTGTCTCTCACACCATCTCACACCCTCTCTCTGTCACACTCGCTCACATCCACTCACACCCTCTGTCTCTCACACACACACACACACACACACACACACACACACACACACACAAACACACACACACTTTCTCTCTCTCTCTCTCTCTCTCTCTCTCTCTCTCTCTCTCTCTCTCTCTCTCTCACCCTGGGCCTAATTTAGAGTTTGATTGCAGCAGCAAATAGCAGTTGGACAAAACCATGTGCAGTGCAGGGGGGGGAGGCAGATGTAACATGTGCAGAGAGAGTTAGATTTGGGCGGGGCGTGTTCAAACCGAAATCTAAATTGCAGTGTAACAATAAAGAAGCCAGTATTTACCCTGCACAGAAACAATATAACCCACCCAAATCTAACTCTCTCTGCACATGTTACATCTGCCCCCCTGCAGTGCACATGGTTTTGCCCAACTGCTAACAAATTTCCTGCTGCGATCAACTCTGAATTACCCCCCCCCTCACACACACTATCTTACACACCACTCACTCCCTCTCTCTCTCTCTCTCTCTCTCTCTCTATCACTCACTCTTTCTGCAACACACTCACACCCTCTGTGTCTCTCTCACACGCTCTCTCTTACACACATACACACTCACTCACAAACCTTATCTCTCACTCACACACACACATACTCACACAGACCTTATCTCTCACCCTCTCTCTCTCGCGCGCACCCTCTTTAATGCACCCTCTCTCTCTCCCACGCACCCTCTCTTTAACGCACCCTCTCTGTCTTGCACTCTCTCCCCCCCCTCCTCACGCACACCCTCTCTTCCTCCCTCTCTCTCCTGCCATAATTTGGGTGACTTTCTCTAGCAGGGGCAGTTGAAGAGCGACACTCCAGTAGCTGTGATGCTTCACATCCCAGCACACACTAGCAGCACAGCTATGGCAGGGCATGCTGGGCTGTGCAGTTCCACACCAGTATCACACGTTGCCTATTCTGCTTTATACAATGTATTGCTGCTGTGTGTAAATATTTGTCAATTATTTTTATAATCAAAAGTGTCATACAAATGTTCTCGGCCGCTGTGCAATTAAGGGAGAGATTAATCAAATCTTGAGGAGAGATAAAGTACTAAGCAGTCAGCTTCTGTCATGTTGCACGCTGTGCTAGAAAAATGATGGTTAAACTTTATCTCCAAGATTTGGTAAATCTCCCCCTCTTTATTATTTTTTTTTTTTGTGTATTCTGTTTTATTGAGATTTCCAAATAAACAACGGAACCTATACAGACGTTCCGTCGCCTGAGATCAATTCTGTGAACGGAGCGATGGACGTGCAGCGTGTGATTGGTCGGAGCGATGGACGTGCAGCGTGTGATTGGTCGGAGCGATGGACGTGCAGCGTGTGATTGGTCGGAGCGATGGACGTGCAGCGTGTGATTGGTCGGAGCGATGGACGTGCAGCGTGTGATTGGTCGGAGCGATGGACGTGCAGCGTGTGATTGGTCGGAGCGATGGACGTGCAGCGTGTGATTGGTCGGAGCGATGGACGTGCAGCGTGTGATTGGTCGGAGCGATGGACGTGCAGCGTGTGATTGGTCGGAGAGATGGAAGTGCATCGTGTGATTGGTCGGAGCGATGGACGTGCAGCGTGTGATTGGTCGGAGCGATGGACGTGCAGCGTGTGATTGGTCGGAGCGATGGACGTGCAGCGTGTGATTGGTCGGAGCGATGGACGTGCAGCGTGTGATTCGTCGGAGAGATGGGCGTGCAGCGTGTGATTCGTCGGAGAGATGGGCGTGCAGCGTGTGATTGGTCGGAGAGATGGACGTGCACCGTGTGATTGGTCGGAGAGATGGACATACAGTGAGAGCTGCCTTTTCATCTACGGTAAGTCAGTAATTTCTGTCCCCTTCGTCCCTGGCAGGTTTCCCACTGGGCATTGGCTGCGGGATTGCCCTGGTGCACCAGGCTGGTTAAAACCCAGGTCTCTGGTGCAAACTGGTACAGAGCTGCTGGAATACTGCAGGTGTTGCCTCTATGGGTCCATCAGCCCAGGCTGGCTGGAAATTGCAGTTTAACCCTAGTGCTGTTTGTCCACAAGCATTTAAAAACAAAATGTATTATTATTTCTCTGACGTCCTAGTGGATGCTGGGACTCCGTAAGGACCATGGGGAATAGCGGCTCCGCAGGAGACAGGGCACAAAATAAAAGCTTAAGGATCAGGTGGTGTGCACTGGCTCCTCCCCCTATGACCCTCCTCCAAGCCTCAGTTAGATTTTTGTGCCCGGCCGAGAAGGGTGCAATCTAGGTGGCTCTCCTGAGCTGCTTAGAATAAAAGTTTAGTTAGGTTTTTTTATTTTCAGTGAGTCCTGCTGGCAACAGGCTCACTGCATCGTGGGACTAAGGGGAGAAGAAACGGACTCACCTGAGTGCAGAGTGGATCCGGTTTCTTAGGCTACTGGACACTAGCTCCAGAGGGACGATCACAGGTTCAGCCTGGATGGGTCACCGGAGCCGCGCCGCCGTCCCCCTTACAGAGCCAGAAGAGACGAAGAGGTCCGGTGAAATCGGCGGCAGAAGACATCCTGTCTTCAGACTAAGGTAGCGCACAGCACCGCAGCTGTGCGCCATTGCTCTCAGCACACTTCACACTCCGGTCACTGAGGGTGCAGGGCGCTTGGGGGGGAGCGCCCTGAGACGCAATATAACAGAATACCATTAGGTGGCAAAACAGAATACATCACATATAGCTCCTGGGCTATATGGATGTATTTTAATCCCCTGCCATTTTACACAAAAAAGCGGGAGATAAGGACGTCGTGAAGGGGCGGAGCCTATCTCCTCAGCACACAAGCGCCATTTTCCCTCACAGCTCCGCTGGAAGGACGGCTCCCTGACTCTCCCCTGCAGTCCTGCTTCAGAATCAGGGTAAAAAAGAGAAGGGGGGGGCACGTTTGGCAGCAAATAAATATATTAACAGCAGCTATAAGGGAGTAACACTTATATAAGGTTATCCCTGTATATATATATAGCGCTGGGTGTGTGCTGGCAGACTCTCCCTCTGTCTCTCCAAAGGGCTAAGTGGGGTCCTGTCCTCTATCAGAGCATTCCCGGTGTGTGTGCTGTGTGTCGGTACGCGTGTGTCGACATGTATGAGGAGGAAAATGATGTGGAGGCGGAACAGTTGCCTGTGTTGGTGATGTCACCCCCTAGGGAGTCGACACCTGACTGGATGATTGTATTTAAACAATTAAGTGATAATGTCAGCAATTTGCAAAAAACTGTTGACGACATGAGACAGCCGGCAAATCAATTAGTGCCTGTCCAGACGTCTCAAACACCGTCAGGGGCGCTAAAACGCCCGTTACCTCAGTGGGTCGACACAGACCCTGACACAGATACTGAGTCTAGTGTCGATGGTGACGAGACAAACGTAATGTCCAGTAGGGCCACACGTTACATGATCACGGCAATGAAAGAGGCATTGAACCTTTCTGACACTACAAGTACCACAAAGAAGGGTATTATGTGGGGTGAGAAAAAACTACCAATATTTTTTCCTGAGTCAGAGGAAATAAATGAGGTGTGTGAAAAAGCGTGGGTTTCCCCCGATAAAAAACAGCTAATTTCTAAAAAATTATTAGCATTATATCCTTTCCCGCCAGAGGTTAGGGCGCGTTGGGAAACACCCCCTAGGGTAGATAAGGCGCTCACACGTTTATCAAAACAAGTAGCGTTACCGTCTCCTGATACGGCTACCCTCAAAGAACCAGCTGATAGAAGGCTGGAAAATATCCTAAAAAGTATATACACACATACTGGTGTTATACTGCGACCAGCAATCGCCTCAGCCTGGATGTGCAGTGCTGGAGTCGCATGGTCGGATTCCCTGACCGAGAATATTGATACCCTGGATAGGGACAATATTTTGTTAACTATAGAACATTTAAAGGATGCATTACTATATATGCGTGATGCACAGAGGGATATTTGCACCCTGGCATCTAGAGTAAGTGCTATGTCCATCTCTGCCAGAAGAGCGTTATGGACGCGACAGTGGTCAGGGGATGCGGATTCCAAACGGCACATGGAAGTATTGCCGTATAAAGGGGAGGAGTTATTTGGGGCTGGTCTATCGGACCTGGTGGCCACGGCAACGGCTGGAAAATCCACCTTTTTACCCCAGGTCACTCCACATCAGCAGAAAAAGACACCGTCTTTTCAAACTCAGTCCTTTCGTTCCCATAAGTACAAGCGAGCAAAAGACCACTCCTTTCTGCCCCGGGGCAGAGGAAGAGGAAAAAGACTGCACCATGCAGCCGCTTCCCAGGAGCAGAAGCCCTCCCCTGCTTCTGCCAAGTCTTCAGCATGACGCTGGGGCTTTACAAGCAGACTCAGATATGGTGGGGGCCCGTCTCAAGAATTTCAACGCGCAGTGGGCTCACTCGCAAGTGGATCCCTGGATTCTACAGGTAGTATCGCAGGGGTACAAACTGGAATTCGAGGCGTTTCCCCCTCATCGGTTCCTGAAGTCTGCTTTACCAAAGTCTCCCTCCGACAGGGAGGCAGTTTTGGAAGCCATTCACAAGCTGTATTCCCAGCAGGTGATAATCAAGGTACCCCTCCTGCAACAGGGAAAGGGGTATTATTCCACGCTGTTTGTGGTACCGAAGCCGGACGGCTCGGTGAGACCAATTTTAAATCTGAAATCCTTGAACACTTACATAAAAAGGTTCAAATTCAAGATGGAGTCACTCAGAGCAGTGATAGCGAACCTGGAAGAAGGGGACTATATGGTGTCTCTGGACATCAAAGATGCTTATCTCCACGTCCCAATATACCCTTCTCACCAAGGGTACCTCAGGTTTGTAGTACAAAACTGTCATTATCAGTTTCAGACGCTGCCGTTTGGATTGTCCACGGCACCTCGGGTCTTTACCAAGGTAATGGCCGAAATGATGATTCTTCTACGAAGAAAAGGCATTTTAATTATCCCTTACTTGGACGATCTCCTGATAAGGGCAAGATCCAGGGAACAGTTAGAAGTCGGAGTAGCACTATCTCAGGTAGTGTTACGTCAGCACGGGTGGATTCTAAATATTCCAAAATCGCAGCTGATTCCAACGACACGTCTACTGTTCCTAGGAATGATTCTGGACACAGTCCAGAAGAAGGTGTTTCTCCCGGAGGAGAAGGCCAGGGAGTTATCCGAGCTAGTCAGGAACCTCCTAAAACCAGGACAGGTCTCAGTGCATCAGTGCACGAGGGTCCTGGGAAAAATGGTGGCTTCTTACGAAGCGATTCCATTCGGAAGATTCCATGCAAGAACGTTTCAGTGGGATCTACTGGACAAATGGTCCGGATCGCATCTGCAGATGCATCAGCGGATAACCCTGTCGCCAAGGACAAGGGTGTCTCTCCTGTGGTGGCTGCAGAGTGCTCATCTACTAGAGGGCCGCAGATTTGGCATTCAGGATTGGATCCTGGTAACCACGGATGCCAGCCTGAGAGGCTGGGGAGCAGTCACACAGGGAAGGAATTTCCAGGGCTTGTGGTCAAGCATGGAAACATCTCTTCATATAAACATTCTGGAACTAAGGGCCATTTACAATGCCCTAAGTCAAGCAAAACCTCTGCTTCAGGGTCAGGCGGTGTTGATCCAATCGGACAACATCACGTCAGTCGCCCACGTAAACAGACAGGGCGGCACGAGAAGCAGGAGGGCAATGGCAGAAGCTGCAAGGATTCTTCGCTGGGCGGAAAATCATGTGATAGCACTGTCAGCAGTGTTCATTCCGGGAGTGGACAACTGGGAAGCAGACTTCCTCAGCAGACACGACCTTCACCCGGGAGAGTGGGGACTTCACCCAGAAGTCTTCCACCTGATTGTAAACCGTTGGGAAAAACCAAAGGTGGACATGATGGCGTCACGTCTAAACAAAAAACTGGACAGATATTGCGCCAGGTCAAGGGACCCTCAGGCAATAGCAGTGGACGCTCTGGTAACGCCGTGGGTGTACCAGTCAGTGTATGTGTTCCCTCCTCTGCCTCTCATACCAAAAGTACTGAGAATCATAAGAAGGAGAGGAGTAAGAACTATACTCGTGGTTCCGGATTGGCCAAGAAGGACTTGGTACCCGGAACTTCAAGAGATGCTCACGGACGAACCGTGGCCTCTACCTCTAAGAAAGGACCTGCTACTGCAGGGGCCTTGTCTGTTCCAAGACTTACCGCGGCTGCGTTTGACGGCATGGCGGTTGAACGCCGGATCCTGAGGGAAAAAGGCATTCCAGAAGAAGTCATCCCTACTCTGGTCAAAGCCAGGAAGGACGTAACCGCAAAACATTATCACCGCATTTGGCGTAAATATGTTGCGTGGTGTGAGGCCAAGAAGGCCCCTACAGAGGAATTTCAACTGGGTCGTTTCCTTCATTTCCTGCAAACAGGACTGTCTATGGGCCTAAAATTGGGGTCCATTAAGGTTCAAATTTCGGCCCTGTCGATTTTCTTCCAGAAAGAACTGGCTTCAGTACCTGAAGTTCAGACTTTTGTAAAAGGGGTGCTGCACATACAGCCTCCTTTTGTGCCTCCAGTGGCACCTTGGGATCTCAATGTTGTGTTGAGTTTTCTAAAGTCACATTGGTTTGAACCACTTTCCACTGTGGACTTAAAATATCTCACATGGAAGGTGTCGATGCTGTTAGCCTTGGCTTCAGCCAGGCGTGTGTCAGAATTGGCGGCTTTATCATATAAAAGCCCTTACTTAATTTTTCATTCTGACAGGGCGGAATTGAGGACTCGTCCTCAATTTCTACCTAAGGTGGTTTCTGCATTTCACATGAACCAACCTATTGTGGTACCTGCGGCTACCAGGGACTTAGAGGACTCTAAGTTGCTTGACGTTGTCAGGGCCTTGAAAATATATGTTTCCAGGACGGCTGGAGTCAGAAAATCTGACTCGCTGTTTATCCTGTATGCACCCAACAAGCTGGGTGCTCCTGCTTCAAAGCAGACGATTGCTCGTTGGATTTGTAGTACAATTCAGCTTGCACATTCTGTGGCAGGATTGCCACAACCAAAATCAGTAAAAGCCCATTCCACAAGGAAAGTGGGCTCATCTTGGGCGGCTGCCCGAGGGGTCTCGGCTTTACAACTTTGCCGAGCAGCTACTTGGTCAGGGGCAAACACGTTTGCTAAATTCTACAAATTTGATACCCTGGCTGAGGAGGACCTGGAGTTCTCTCATTCGGTGCTGCAGAGTCATCCGCACTCTCCCGCCCGTTTGGGAGCTTTGGTATAATCCCCATGGTCCTTACGGAGTCCCAGCATCCACTAGGACGTCAGAGAAAATAAGATTTTACTTACCGATAAATCTATTTCTCGTAGTCCGTAGTGGATGCTGGGCGCCCATCCCTAGTGCGGATTGTCTGCAATACTTGTATATAGTTATTGTTACAAAAATTCGGGTTATTATTGTTGTGAGCCATCTTTTCAGAGGCTCCTTTGCGTTTATCATACTGTTAACTGGGTTCAGATCACGAGTTGTACGGTGTGATTGGTGTGGCTGGTATGAGTCTTACCCGGGATTCAATATCCTTCCTTATTATGTACGCTCGTCCGGGCACAGTGTCCTAACTGAGGCTTGGAGGAGGGTCATAGGGGGAGGAGCCAGTGCACACCACCTGATCCTTAAGCTTTTATTTTGTGCCCTGTCTCCTGCGGAGCCGCTATTCCCCATGGTCCTTACGGAGTCCCAGCATCCACTACGGACTACGAGAAATAGATTTATCGGTAAGTAAAATCTTATTTTCTTTTACTAGGAGGTGGAGCTTGCTTCTAGTTCAGCCAGCGGGTCATACGATAATCTGTGGAATGTATGGGGGTGGAAGGATTTATGCCAAATTAGCTTTTGGGAAGAAATGTCAGGCCGGTCTGATGAAAAAAGGTGCGTGGAACCAACTTGATGACCATTTTAGTTGGTCAGGTAATTCTTCAGTTGCACGAAAAGCGGTTCCATGTGTGGCCGGCATTAGGCATCGGACTTTGGCCCTCATTCCGAGTTGTTCGCTCGGTATTTTTCATCGCATCGCAATGAAAATCCGCTTAGTACGCATGCGCAATGTTCGCACTGCGACTGCGCCAAGTAACTTTGCTATGTAGAAAGTAATTTTACTCACGGCTTTTTCATCGCTCCGGCGATCGTAATGTGATTGACAGGAAATGGGTGTTACTGGGCGGAAACACGGCGTTTCAGGGGCGTGTGGCTGAAAACGCTACCGTTTCCGGAAAAAACGCAGGAGTGGCCGGAGAAACGGTGGGAGTGCCTGGGCGAACGCTGGGTGTGTTTGTGACGTCAAACAGGAACGACAAGCACTGAACTGATCGCACAGGCAGAGTAAGTCTGGAGCTACTCTGAAACTGCTAAGTAGTTAGTAATCGCAATATTGCGAATACATCGGTCGCAATTTTAAGAAGCTAAGATTCACTCCCAGTAGGCGGCGGCTTAGCGTGTGTAACTCTGCTAAATTCGCCTTGCGACCGATCAACTCGGAATGAGGGCCTTTATCTGCACTTTGGGGGTCATTCCGAGTTGTTCGCTCGCAAGCTGCTTTTAGCAGCATTGCACACGCTAAGCCGCCGCCTACTGGGAGTGAATCTTAGCTTCTCAAAATTGCGAACGAAAGATTCGCAATATTGCGAAAAAGACTTCTCTGTGCAGTTTCTGAGTAGCTCGAGTCTTACTCTGCCAGTGCGATCAGTTCAGTGCTTGTCGTTCCTGGTTTGACGTCACAAACACACCCAGCGTTCGCCCAGACACTCCTCCGTTTCTTCAGCCACTCCCGCGTTTTTCCCAGAAACGGTAGCGTTTTTTCACACACTCCCATAAAACGGCCAGTTTCCGCCCAGAAACACCCACTTCCTGTCAATCACATTACGATCACCAGAACGAAGAAAAAACCTCGTAATGCCGTGAGTAAAATACCTAACTGCATAGCAAATTTACTTGGCGCAGTCGCACTGCGGACATTGCGCATGCGCATTAGCGACTATTCGCTCCATTGCGACAAAAAAATAACGAGCGAACAACTCGGAATGACCCCCCTTGTGTAGGTTCCTGTGGCTCTCCAGCTGCCGTGGGAAAGAAAGTGGCACTCTACCCAGCACGTTGGCTTTAAAGTTATAGGGCCTTATTCAGGCGTGTTAGAAAACCATAAGAGCACACTAAAGGGCAAACCCATGCTGCACTGCGGGTGGGGAAGGTGTAACATGTGAAGAGAGAGTTAGATTTGGGTGGGGTGTGTTCAAACTAATCTAAATTACAGTGTAATAATAAAGCAGCCAGTATTTACCCTGCATAGAAACAATATAACCCACCCAAATCTAACTCTCTCTGCACATGTTACATCTGCCTCACCTGCAGTGCACATGGGGGGTCATTCCGAGTTGTTCGCTCGGTAAATTTCTTCGCATCACAGCGATTTTCCGCTTAGTGCGCATGCGCAATGTCCGCACTGCGACTGCGCCAAGTAAATTTGCTATTCAGTTAGGAATTTTACTCACGGCTTTTTCATCGTTCAGGCGATCGTAATGTGATTGACAGGAAGTGGGTGTTTCTGGGCGGAAACAGGCCGTTTTATGGGTGTGTGTGAAAAAACGCTACCGTTTCTGGGAAAAACGCGGGAGTGGCTGGAGAAACGGAGGAGTGTCTGGGCGAACGCTGGGTGTGTTTGTGACGTCAAACCAGGAACGACAAGCACTGAGCTGATCGCAGATGCCGAGTAAGTCTCGAGTTACTCAGAAACTGCACAGAGATGTCTTATCGCAATATTGCGAATCTTTCGTTCGCAATTTTAAGAAGCTAAGATTCACTCCCAGTAGGCGGCGGCTTAGCATGTGCAAAGCTGCTAAAAGCAGCTTGCGAGCGAACAACTCGGAATGACCCCCATGGTGTTGCCCATTAGTGAACCTGAATAACCCCACGTTAGAAGATTTTTGTTTCTTCTGTAAATAACAGGTTAAGCACCTATTTAACCTTCCACTTGATGGTCTTGTTCTTGACCGTCCTAATGCAAATCATTATCTCATTTTAAATACCTCTCCGGATGGCAAACAAGAGGGACAGTGTCACAGTGCATAGACAGGCTCCATATAAAGTTGAATACATTTTACAGAAAGAAAAAAAAAAAAGCAGCAGACATAAAATGAGTTTCAAAAAGCCACACCTATGGTGATTGGAACTCTATTGTCTGTGGAAGAAAATCTATATCTTTATATTATACTGTAGCGTTGTTTTGGGAGGGAAGCTTCTTGTTTGTTCTCTATATTTAGTTTTTTTTACATGAGCGCTAACCGGGTAGCAGTTTCTAGCGGAGATTGTTTTCCACCCTTATTATTATTATTATTATTATTATTATTATTATACTATAATTTATCAAAAACAATTGCAAGGTCTGTTCTCATGATCATTGTCAGAACGTACCTTGTACCAGGAGCCCAGGCCAAAAATAGGTATACCTTCTGACAGGTGTATCTGTGACTGTCTTGATCCCTACATCAGTAGAACACACAATACATAAGTACTGTGTGTGTGTGTGTGTGTGTGTGTGTGTGTGTGTGTGTGTACATGAGCAGTACTGAAATGTTTATTTTATGCAGAAAAATACCCTTTCCCCCAAGGCTACATGAAGCCCATGGTCTGGTTGCCGGACACAGGCTCAGGCTTTCAGCATGTCAAGTGAAGGCACAGGGAAAGATCTTGCATTGTACAGAGCTCAGAGAGGCCTTCCAAAGCCTCTCTGCTCACCTTATTATCAGCCCAGCGACTGTGGTTCCCGTGGTAGTTTATGACACTGCACAGATTTATAAATTGTTCATAGCGGTTTGTAGAAAGAAAAAGAAAAATAGATGTTATCAAGATTCTTACAGCCTAGTCATTTTTCTTTTTAATGTGGGTCTGCTGCTCTCATTACATAAAGAAACACTAGTTTCAAATATTATATACCGTGATACTTATTCCTACACCACGGAGAGCAGAGCGTTTCCGTGTCAGTGGTGTATGACTCTTACCCTCATGATTACTTTTTTTTTTTTTTTTTTAGGTCTAGCATAAAATAATATTTTGTAATATATGTGATGCTAAAACTAATATTTGATGACCTTCAGGTGTCCAGGTAAACATGTTCCTGGATTAAGCATTGTACCCACACAGACTGAGAGCACCTTGTGGGGCAGTAAGTTTCCTGTATCCGGGCTCTGAGTGACGGGATGTATTGTGGCCTTGTATTCACCGTCCATGTGGGTGGGCTACGTGAAGGCTGATCCAGTCATTGGGTGGTCAAGGTGAATGGACGGATCCCGGTGGTTCTTAGTCACAATGGTTGCTGTCCCCACGTACTGTATACAGAAGTAAAGCATGGGGTGTGCTCAGGTTCTCAAACCACTTGTGTCAGAGAAGTAATCACATAGGATTTGCTTTTCATTGTTTCTTATGGCTTTGATACAAGTTCATTAGGTGTATATGAAGTTGAGTGCATAACTAGTCTTTGGCTTTTGTGTGTGTGAGTAGATATACAGCAGATCAATATAGGATGGTGTGTGTATAGGTGGTCATTCCGAGTTGCGGTGCAGTGCGCACGCGCGTCGTACTATTACAACGAACGATGTAGTTTTACACAGGGTCTAGTGAAGCTTTTCAGTCGCACAGGCAGCCGCAGAGTGATTGACATGAAGTGGGCGTTTCTGGGTGGCAACTGACCGTTTTCAGGGAGTGTTCGGAAAAATGCAGGCGTGCCAGAAAAAACGCAGGCGTGGCTGCGCGAACGCAGGGCGTGTTTGTGACGTCAAATCCGGAACTGAATGGTCTGAAGAGATCGCAAGCGCTGAGTAGGTCTGGAGTTACTCTGAAACTGCACAAAATGTTTTTGTAGCCGCTCTGCGATCCTTTCGTTTGCACTTCTGCTAAGCTAAAATACACTCCCAGTGGGCGGCGGCTTAGCATTTGCACTGCTGCTAAAAACTGCTAGCGAGCGATCAAATCGGAATGACCCCCATAGAGCAGTGGTTCCCCTTTTTTTGTGAATCACGGCACCCTAGAGTATGAATTTTTTTCATAGCACCGCTTGTCAAATTTTTTTTATTGAAATATTTAGAAAAAGAAAAACAAAATGTAAATGAAGTCTTTTGTGTTTATATCGTCGTCATTACGGTCAGATATGTGGTAAGCAGGCTTGGTGCTGCGGTGTTCGGCGTTAGGGTGGCCAATCCTGGGATCGAGATCAGCGGGATCCTGGGATTTAGGCCTAAAATTGTCCAGGATTGGAGCTTCCAATTCCGGGGATTTCGGGATTAGAAAGCCCCCTTGTCTTTCAATGCCAGGCAGCGTTGAGCGTCTTCAGGAGGCTCAGACGCTGGCCGGCTCCTTCCGCCCAGTTCCCCCTGCCCACGGCTGTGTGCGCAACGTGACGTGAAGTCAGAGGTCACGCTGCGCAGTCTGATGCCAGCCACTCACGCTGCCCGGACCGTACTCCGCCACACTCCGCCTGCAGCAAGTAAACCTGCCCGAGTAGTTCTGTGGGCTAGGCGGGTCCAGGAAGAGGGGAAGTGGGACTCTGAAGGTTTTAATTTTAAAATCTTCAACCCATTCCTAGGTATCCCGGGATTATTCATTTTTCAATCCCGATACCTGGAATTGAAAAAAAGGCCCGGGATTGGCCTCCCTGTTTGGCGCCCCCTACAAAACTATAAATGTGTGTCCTCCCTCTCTTCCATACATAATAAAGGAACATTAAAAAGGGGTGTGGCCTCACAATAGTACCCCCCAATTCAAATTACGTCACACAGTAGCACAATCTTATTGACATTACACCGCACATAGGGGCTAATTCAGACCTGATCGATCGATCGCTAGCAGTTTTTTTGCAGTCCTTTGTTCGCATAGTCGCCGCCTACAGGGGAGTGTATTTTAGCTGTGCAAGTGTACAAACATGTGTAGCAGAGGGGATCCGGTCTGAAGATCGACAGTGTCTAGGTCGACAATGTTTAGGTCGACCACTATAGGTCGACAGTCACTAGGTCGACATGGATGGATGGTCGACAGGGTTTCTAGGTCGACATGTGCTAGGTCGACAGGTCTAAAGGTCGACATGAGTTTTTCACATTTTTTTTCTTTTTTTGATTTTTTTCATACTTAACGATCCACGTGGACTACGATTGGAACGGTAAAGTGTGCCGAGCGAAGCGGTAGCGGAGCGAAGGCACCATGCCCGAAGCATGGCGAGCGAACGCGGTGCACTAATTTGGGATCCCGGTCACTCTACGAAGAAAACGACACAAAAAAAAAAAAAATCCTCATGTCGACTTTTAGACCTGTCGACCTAGCACATGTCGACCTAGAAACCCTGTCGACCTTCCATCCATGTCGACCTATAGTGGTCGACCTAAACATTGTCGACCTAGACACTGTCGATTTGATGAACCACATCCGTAGCAGAGCTGTACAAACAGATCTTGTGCAGTCTCTGCGCAGCCCAGGACTTACTCAGCCGCTGCGATGATATCAGCCTGTCTGAGACTGGAATTGACGTCAGACACCCGCCCTGCAAACGCGTGGACACGCCTGCGTTTTTCCAAACACTCCCAGAAAACGGTCAGTTGCCACCCACAAACGTCTTCTTCCTGTCAATCTCCTTGCGATCGGCTGTGCAAATGGATACTTTGCACAAACTCATTGCTGAACGGCGATCCACTTTGTACCCGTGTGACGCGCCTGCGCATTGCGGTGCATGCGCAGTTTAGACTTGATCGCCCACTGTACGAAAACGCAGACTAGCGATCAGGTCTGAATTAGGCCCATAGTGCCCCTGATTCATATTGCACCACATGGCAGTGTACCTTGTTTACAGTACAAACTGCATTTTATGGTTTTAAAAGTCTCAAACTTTTTTCTTTTTAATATGTCGCTGAGAAACATGCCAGCGCCAGGACCTGCTCACCGGAAAGTGATCCATAAGAGGTAGTTTGGTTATGAGTCCAGCAATTTATATTGTTGTGGAAGGGGGGGCAAAATGTAAGTGCCCTCCTAGATGAGCAGGGTTGTTCTGAGAAGATTTCAGGTTGGCAGTGCCACAGTTGGGCACATTGGTCTTGTTGGTTTTCTGATACATCTGCCTTTTTAGCTGTCTACCAGTTGGCGTTCTGGAATGGTAAGAGCATGACATTTCTGATTTCTCTTACGTCCAAGAGGATGCTGGGGACTCCGTAAGGACCATGGGGTATAGACGGACTCCGCAGGAGACATGGGCACTATAAAGAACTTTTAGTATGGGTTTGCACTGGCTCCTCCCTCTATGCCCCTCCTCCAGACCCCAGTTAGATCATGTACCCAGAGGAGACTGGATGCACTACAGGGGAGCTCTACTGAGTTTCTCTGAAAAAGAATTTTGTTAGGTTTTTTATTTTCAGGGAGCACTGCTGGCAACAGGCTCCCTGCATCGTGGGACTGAGGAGAGAGAAGCAGACCTACTTAAGTGATAGGCTCTGCTTCTTAGGCTACTGGACACCATTAGCTCCAGAGGGAGTTGGAACGCAGGTCTCACCCCGCCGTTCGTCCCAGAGCCGTGCCGCCGTCCTCCTCGCAGAGCCGGAAGATAGAAGCCGGGTGAGTATAAGAAGAAAAGAAGACTTCAAGGCGGCAGAAGACTTCAGATCTTCTCTGAGGTACCGCGCAGCCATTGCTCCCACACACAACACACACTGCAGGCACTGATGGGTGCAGGACGCAGGGGGGGCGCCCTGGGCAGCAATATAAACCTCTAATCTGGCATTTAGGAATATATGGGCTGCGGAGGCAGTAATTATATAAATCCCCCGCCAGTTTAAACAATTGAGCGGGACCGAAGCCCGCCACTGGAGGGGGGCGGAGCTTGGTCCCTCAGCACTAACCAGCGCCATTTTCTCCACAGAGCACTGCAGAGAAGCTGGCTCCCCGGACTCTCCCCTGCTGAACACGGTGACAGAGGGCTGAAAAGAGGGGGGGGGGCACTTGTAAGTCGCAGTGAGTGTATTACACAGTAATTATATATGTAAAAGCGCTATATTATCTGGAAAACTGTTTCCAGTGTCAGTTGGCGCTGGGTGTGTGCTGGCATACTCTCTCTCTGTCTCTCCAAAGGGCCTTATTGGGGAACTGTCTCCTTATAGATATATCCCTGTGTGGGGGGGGGTGTCGGTACGAGTGTGTCGGCATGTCTGAAGTGGAAGGCTCATCTAAGGAGGAGGGGGAGCAGATGATTGTGGTGTCTCCGTCGGCAACGCCGACTCATGATTGGTTGGACATGTGGAATGTTTTAAATGCAAATGTGACCTTATTACGTAAGAGAATGGACAAAGCAGAGTCCAGGGAAAAAGCAGGGAGTCAATCCATGGCTTTGACTGTGTCACAAGGCCCTTCAGGGTCTCAAAAACGTCCCCTATCCCAAGTAGCAGACACTGATACCGACACGGATTCTGACTCCAGTGTCGACTACGATGATGCAAGGTTACACCCAAGGGTGACCCAAAAGTATTCATTATATGATTATGGCAATAAAAGATGTTTGGCATATCACAGATGACCCCTCTGTCCCTGACACGAGGGTGCGCATGTATAAGGAAAAGAAACCTGAGGTAACCTTTCCCCCATTTCATGAACTGAACGAGTTGTTTGAAAAAGCTTGGGAAACTCCATACAAAAAACTGCAGATTCCCAAGAGGATTCTTATGGCGTATCCTTTCTCTGCACAGGACAGGGTACGGTGGGAATCCTCGCCCAGGGTGGACAAGGCTTTAACGCATCTGTCCAAAAAGGTGGCGCTACCGTCTCCAGACACGGCAGCCCTCAAGGATCCTGCTGATCGCAGACAGGAGACTACCTTAAAATCTATTTATACGCATACGGGTGCTTTACTCAGTCCGGCAATAGCATCGGCATGGGTATGTAGCGCAGTTGCGGCTTGGACAGATACCTTGTCCGCTGACATTGGTACCCTAGACAGGGATAACATTTTATTGACCTTAGGTCATATTAAAGACGCAGTCTTATATATGAGAGACGCTCAGAGAGACGTTGGGCTGCTAGGTTCGAGAGCCAACGCCATGGCGATTTCTGCCAGGCGAGCCCTGTGGACCCGCCAATGGACGGGTGATGCCGACTCAAAGAAGCATATGGAGGTTTTACCTTACAAGGGTGAAGTTTTATTTGGGGATGGTCTCGCGGACCTGGTTTCCACAGCTACCGCGGGTAAATCTACCTTTTTGCCTTTTGTTCCCCCACAGCAAAAGAAAACTCCACAATATCAGATGCAGTCCTTTCGGTCGCATAAGTCCAGAAGAGGTCGGGGCTCCTCCTTCCTCGCCAGAGGTAAGGGTAGAGGAAAGAGAACACCTGCTTCGGCTAGTTCCCAGGAGCAGAAGTCCTCCCCGGCTTCTGCTAAATCTACCGCATGACGCTGGGGCTCCACTGAGGGAGTCCGCACCGGTGGGGGCACGTCTTCGACTCTTCAGCCAGGTCTGGGTTCTTTCAGACGTGGATCCCTTGGGCGATGGAAATTGTATCCCAAGGCTACAAACTGGAATTCGAAGAGGTGCCCCCTCGACGATTTTTCAAGTCGGCCTTGCCAGCTTCTCCCCCGGAGAGGGAAGTAGTGTTAACTGCAATTCAAAAGCTGTATCAACAGCAAGTGATTGTCAAGGTTCCCCTGGTCCAACAGGTGAAAGGGTACTATTCAACCCTATTTGGGAAAAGAAAAAGTAGGGGAAGAACCACAAGAGGGTCGTCCTCTAAAGAAGGCTTACTTTGTGGCGCACTCTTTTTTTCAACATGAATTGTGATTGTTACTGAATTAAAACTTAACGTTTATTATAGATATTAAAATAGTATGAGCAATAAGACACAAACAACATAAATTGATCTGAAAAGAGACCTTTAAATATCCAAAGTCACTGTGTATCTACACATGCAACAAATAAAGTCAGTGTTCATAATACAACTAACCTTTTAATAGGAATTTCTGACACACCATGATATAAAGAAAGAACAAAAGTGAAAATATCTGTTATTATTTTAAATTAATAAATGGGTAATTGCAAATTAAAGGAGATCTCTCCCACAAGATGATTAGATCTCACACCAAGGATATACCCAGTTAGTGGCGACTACCTGCAATAGTAGCGTGCATAACTTTAAATTAAATAATTAAATCTCTACTATTGCAGGTAGTCGCCACTAACTGGGTATATCCTTGGTGTGAGATCTAATCATCTTGTGGGAGAGATCTCCCTTAATTTGCAATTACCCATTTAAATTGACTATGGTCAAGCCAGGAGGCTTGTCTACATTGTACATCAACGTGCTGGAATTGAGGGCCATATACAACGGCCTACGACAAGCGGAGAATCTTCTTCGCGACCTACCCGTTCTGATTCAATCAGACAACGTCACAGCCGTGGCTCATGTAAACCACCAAGGCGGGACAAGGAGCAGAGTGGCAATGGCGGAAGCCACCAGGATTCTTCGCTGGGTGGAAAATCACGTAAGCGTTCTGTCAGCGGTCTTCATTCCGGGAGTGGACAACTGGGAAGCAGACTTCCTCAGCAGACACGATCTCCATCCAGGAGAGTGGGGACTTCATCAAGAAGTCTTTGCAGAGATAACAAGTCTTTGGGGACTTCCTCAAATAGACATGATGGCGTCACGCCTCAACAAGAAGCTTCGGAGGTATTGTGCCAGGTCCCGGGACCCTCAGGCAGTAGCAGTAGACGCTCTGGTGACACCATGGGTGTTTCAGTCGTTCTATGTGTTCCCTCCTCTTCCTCTCATCTCAAAAATATTGAGAATCATAAGACAAAAAAGAGGGCAGACAATACTCATTGTTCCAGATTGGCCGCGGAGGGCCTGGTATTCAGATCTTCAGGAGATGCTCACAGAAGATCCATGGCCTCTTCCTCTCAGGGAGGACCTGTTGCAGCAGGGGCCCTGCGTATTCCAAGACTTACCGCGGTTACGTTTGACGGCATGGCGGTTGAACGCCGAATCCTAGCTGGGAAAAGTATTCCGGAGGAAGTCATCCCTACTCTGATAAAGGCTCGGAAGGAGGTGACGGCGAAACATTATCACCGTATCTGGAGGAAGTATGTATCTTGGTGTGAAGCCAAGAATGCTCCTACGGAAGATTTCCATCTGGGCCGTTTTCTCCACTTTCTACAGACAGGAGTGGATATGGGCCTGAAGTTAGGCTCCATTAAGGTACAGATTTCGGCCTTATCTATATTCTTTCAGAAGGAATTGGCTTCTCTCCCAGAAGTCCAGACTTTTGTGAAGGGAGTGCTGCACATCCAGCCTCCTTTTGTGCCCGCAGTGGCACCATGGGACCTTAACGTGGTGAACATTGCGCATGCGCAGTTTGCGACTAATCGCTCCGTAGCGAAAAAAAATAACGTGCGAACAACTCGGAATGAGGGCCAGTATGAGGAAAGGATTTTGTTAATCTAAGGGCAAGATTCATACCAGCCCACACCAACCACACCGTATAACCTGGAATATACGCCACCAGTTAACAGTATGAACAAAACAGTATCGGTCAACTAGGACTAGGAGAAAAAGATTTACTGGTAGGTTTAAAATCTTATTTTCTCTTACGTCCTAGAGCAGGGGTGGGCAATTATTTCAGCTGAGGGGCCACTTGACATTTCCTGTCAGTATCCGAGGGCCACATACAAAATAGCAGCTCCCCCCACTTGCCAAAAATATAGGGACATGGCTTCATGTGGAAGGGGTGTGGGCAAAAAATAATACAGATTCATATTAGGCTGCACAATAGTCTCCATTATTCAAATTGCGCCACACAGCGCCACTTACACACATTACACCAGGTAGAGCCCCTTTTACACAGTATGGAAGGTAGAGCCCCTTTTACACATTACAGCAGGTAGAGCCCCCTTTTACACATTAACATTTTATTTAGGATAATTATTGTGCAGCAAGCAAATTATTCAGTGTCTTATGGCCCCTGGGGAAAGGTGTGACACGGTGACAGAACACGGGGAGGGGGGGTGACAGTGACAGAACACGGGGTGTGTGACACGGTGACAGAACACGGTGGGGGTGACACGGTGACAGAACACGGGGAGGGGGGGTGACAGTGACAGAACACGGGGTGTGTGACACGGTGACAGAACACGGGGGGGTGACACAGTGACAGAACACGGGGAGGGGGGGTGACAGTGACAGAACACGGGGTGTGTGACACGGTGACAGAACACGGTGGGGGTGACACGGTAACAGAACACGGGGTGTGTGACACAGTGACAGAACACGGGGGGGGGTGTCACGGTGACAGAACACGGGGGGGGGTGACACGGTGACAGAACACGGGGGGGGGTGGCACGATGACAGAACACGGGGGGGGGGTGACACAGTGACAGAACACGGGGTGTGTGACACGGTGACAGAACACGGGGGGGGGGGACACGGTGACAGAACACGGTGACAGAACACGGGGGGTGACACGGTGACAGAACACGGGGGGGTGACAGAACACGGGGGGTGACACGGTGACAGAACACAGGGGGTGTGACACGGTGACAGAACACAGGGGGGTGACACAGTGACAGAACACAGGGGGGTGACACAGTGACAGAACACGGGGAGGGGTGACAGAACACGGGGTGTGTGACACGGTGACAGAACACGGTGGGGGTGACACGGTGACAGAACACGGGGTGTGTGACACGGTGACCGAACACGGTGGGGGTGACACGGTGACAGAACACGGGGGGGTGACACGGTGACAGAACACGGGGGTTGTGACACAGTGACAGAACACGGGGGTTGTGACACAGTGACAGAACACGGGGTGTGTGACACGGTGACAGAACACGGTGGGGGTGACATGTGACAGAACACGGGGGGGGTGACACGGTGACAGAACACGGGGGGTGTGACACGGTGACAGAAAACGGGGGAGTGACACGGTGACAGAACACGGGGGGGTGACACAGTGACAGAACACGGGGAGGGGGGTGACGGTGACAGAACACGGGGTGTGTGACACGGTGACAGAAAACGGGGGGGGGTGACACGGTGACAGAACACGGGGGGGGTGACACAGTGACAGAACACGGGGAGGGGGGGTGACAGTGACAGAACACGGGGTGTGTGACAGGGTGACAGAACACGGTGGGGGTGACAGAACACGGGGTGTGTGACACGGTGACAGAACACGGTGGGGGTGACACGGTGACAGAAAACAGGGGGGGTGACACTGTGACAGAACACGGGGGGGTGACACAGTGACAGAACACGGGGAGGGGGGTTGACTGACAGAACACGGGGTGTGTGACACGGTGACAGAACACGGTGGGGGTGACACGGTGACAGAACACGGGGTGTGTGACACGGTGACAGAACACGGGGGGGTGACACGGTGACAGAACACGGGGGGTGTGACACGGTGACAGAACACAGGGGGTGTGACACGGTAACTGAAAACGGGGGAGTGACACGGTGACAGAACACGGGGGGGGGGTGACACAGTGACAGAACACGGGGAGGGGGGGGTGACAGTGACAGAACACGGGGTGTGTGACAGGGTGACAGAACACGGTGGGGGTGACAGAACACGGGGTGTGTGACACGGTGACAGAACACGGTGGGGGTGACACGGTGACAGAAAACAGGGGGGGGGGGTGACACTGTGACAGAACACGGGGGGGTGACACAGTGACAGAACACGGGGAGGGGCGGTGACAGTGACAGAACACGGGGTGTGTGACACTGTGACAGAACACGGTGGGGGTGACACGGTGACAGAACACGGGGTGTGTGACACGGTGACAGAACACGGTGGGGGTGACACGGTGACAGAACACGGGGTGTGTGACACAGTGACAGAACACGGGGGGGTGACACGGTGACAGAACACGGGGCGTGTGACACGGTGACAGAACACGGGGGGGTGACACGGTGACAGAACATGGGGGGGGTGACACGGTGACAGAACACAGGGGGTGTGACACGGTGACAGAACACAGGGGGTGTGACACGGTGACAGAAAACGGGGGTGTGACACGGTGACAGAACACGGGGGGGGGGGGGTGACACAGTGACAGAACACGGGGAGGGGGGTGACAGTGACAAAACACGGGGTGTGTGACACGGTGACAGAGAACGGGGGGTGTGACACGGTGACAGAGAACGGGGGGGGTGACACGGTGACAGAACACGGGGGGGGAGTGACACAGTGACAGAACACGGGGAGGGGGGGTGACAGTGACAGAACACGGGGTGTGTGACAGGGTGACAGAACACGGTGTGTGTGACACGGTGACAGAACACGGTGGGGGTGACAGAACACGGGGTGTGTGACACAGTGACAGAACACGGTGGGGGTGACACGGTGACAGAAAACGGGGGGGGGTGACACGGTGACAGAACACGGGGGGGTGACACAGTGACAGAACACAGGGAGGGGGGGTGACAGTGACAGAACACGGGGTGTGTGACAGGGTGACAGAACACGGTGGGGGTGACACGGTGACGGAGCACGGGGTGTGTGACACGGTGACAGAACACGGTGGGGGTGACACGGTGACAGAACACGGGGTGTGTGACGCGGTGACAGAACACGGTGGGGGTGACACGGTGACAACACGGGGTGTGTGACACGGTGACAGAACACGGGGGGGTGACACACAGTGACAGAACACGGTGGGTGTGACATGGTGACAGAACACGGGAGGGGTTGGTACAGCGAGAGCTAAAGATCTCTCTCCCAAACCTAAAAACAGACTGACGCCACTGCCCGCACACACAAATATACGCACACTATCACACACACACACACACCTTTCTTTCGGCAGCTTGGAGGTACTGCAGCTCAGAGCAATGACAAGCAGCTCAGCCGTTCGGGCCGCTTGTCATTGCTCGCTGGTGGGAGGCAGTGGGCCGGACAGGATCGGTTTGCGGGCCGCATCCGGCCCGCGGGCCGTATTTTGCCCACCCCTATCCTAGAGGATGCTGGGGTCCACATTAGTACCATGGGGTATAGATGGGTCCACCAGGAGCCATTGGCACTTTAAGAGTTTGAGAGTGTGGACTGGCTCCTCCCTCTATGCCCCTCCTACCAGACTCAATTTAGAAAATGTGCCCGGAGGAGCCGGTCACAGCTAGGGGAGCTCTACAGAGCTTCTCTGGTAAAACTTTGTTTCAGGGTTTTTTTATTTTACAGGGAGGCTGCTGGCAACAGCCTCCCTGCAGCGAGGGACTAAGGGGGGGAGTAGTGTCCGCCCTGCGGGGTCTGAGCCACTATCTCCGCTGACCGGACACTGAGCTCCTGAGGGGATAGATCACTACCCGCCACAGGGGACCGCTCGCCCCAGCAGCATGCCGCCACCCCCTTACAGAGCTGAAGATTGTGGCGAGTGAGTCACCGACCCCCCTAGCAAGCGGGGGGCCGGTGTGAAGATGGGGGCAGCAGGGATTGAAGCGCAGTATTAACTGCGCTCCTAGGAAGGCTCAGCGGTGAGGGGCGCCCTGGGCCAGCGCTTACCCCCTATACTGGTCCAGAAGCCTGTCGGGGTCCGCGGATCTCAGCCAGCAGTAAATCCTCAGGCCAGTATAATCCATGGTGAGCGGGAAGACAGCGCCATTTTGGGGGCGGAGCTTCTCCTCAGAGAGGACACAGCAGCGTTTCAGCGCCACTTCATGAAAACAAGCTGGCATATTTATACGGAATACCGTTTGATCGTGCGTAGCTGTGTGTTGCATTTCCCCTGCATTATTTTGACGGCAGACTGCTTTGCTGTGATTATCAACTTTACTATAAATGTATTTTGCAGCCCCGTGCTTTGCCTTGTTGGCATTTGGGGTCATTGCATTCCGATTTCGAGTTCCGTATTTTTTTCTGTGCATGGTTAACACAAACCATACCTTGCTTTTCATTCTTGCAAAATAACATTGGTTTCTTTGTAACGTAAGACTAGAATGCGCAGTAGCTTCTGGTAAGTGGCAAAGAAACTGAAAACTACTTTTTATTTTTCATTCATTTTGGAAAAACCATTGGAAAGAAAAGACTGTCCCTTCTGTGTTGCTGCACAGCTTCTAACAATGAAAAGCCTTGTTGTTGCCTATAGCAACCTATCAGATTTTCGCTATCCTCTCTCTATTGCATTCTAGTAACTGATAGACAGAATTTAATTGGTTGCTACCACTGCAAAAACCAATGTAGAATCTTATAAAGGCTAAATGCAGATTTGTGATAAAAAATTCTATATTTGCACACACAGAATGTTACTGAGTGTTGTCGCTTTGTGTGTGTGATAGTTTTGTTAAATGTGTTTTCTCTGACGTCCTAAGTGGATGCTGGGACTCCGTAAGGACCATGGGGAATAGCGGCTCCGCAGGAGACTGGGCACAACTAAAAGAAAGCTTTAGACTAACTGGTGTGCACTGGCTCCTCCCACTATGACCCTCCTCCAGACTTCAGTTAGAATCTTGTGCCCGGCTGAGCTGGATGCACACTAGGGGCTCTCCTGAGCTCCTAGAAAGAAAGTATATTTTAGGTTTTTTATTTTACAGTGAGATCTGCTGGCATAGCGCACAGCACTGCAGCTGTGCGCCATTGCTCCTCATGCACACCTCACACTCCGGTCACTGATGGGTGCAGGGCGCTGGGGGGGGGGGGGGGGCGCCCTGAGGGCAATATAATACACCTTGGCTGGCAAATCTACACCATATATAGTCAGGAAGGCTATAGAGGTGTAAAAATACCCCTGCCAGAATTCCAGAAAAAGCGGGAGAAGTCTGCCGGAAAAGGGGCGGGGCCATCTCCCTCAGCACACTGGCGCCATTTTTCCCTCACAGCTCCGCTGGAAGGACGCTCCCTGGCTCTCCCCTGCAGTGTCAAGCTACATAAGGGTAAAAAATAGAGGGGGGGCACTAAATTTAGGCGCAGTATATATATATAATATAAGCAGCTATAAGGGAAAAAACACTCATTTATAGTGGGATCCCTGTGTTATATAGCGCTCTGGTGTGTGCTGGCATACTCTCTCTCTGTCTCCCCAAAGGGCTTTGTGGGGTCCTGTCCTCTGTCAGAGCATTTCCTGTGTGTATGCGGTGTGTCGGTACGGCTATGTCGACATGTTTGATGAGGAGGCTTATGTGGAGGCGGAGCAGATGCCGATAAATGTGATGTCACCCCCTGCGGGGTCGACACCTGAGTGGATGGTTCTGTGGAAGGAATTACGCGACAGTGTCGACTCCCTGCATAAAAGGTTTGACGACATACCAAATATGGGACAGCCGGCTTCTCAGCCTGTGCCTGCCCAGGCATCTCAAAAGCCATCAGGGGCTCTAAAACGCCCGCTACCTCAGATGGCAGACACAGATGTCGACACGGATACTGACTCCAGTGTCGACGACGATGAGACTAATGTATCTTCCAATAGGGCCACACGTTATATGATTGAGGCAATGAAAAATGTGTTGCATATTTCTGATGTTACCCCGGGTACCACAAAAAAGGGTATTATGTTTGGAGAGAAAAAACTACCAGCTGTTTTTCCTCCATCTGAGGAATTAAATGAAGTGTGTGAAGAAGCGTGGGCTTCCCCCGATAAGAAACTGGTAATTTCTAAGAGGTTACTAATGGCGTACCCTTTCCCGCCAGAGGATAGGTCACGTTGGGAAACATCCCCTAGGGTGGATAAAGCGCTCACACGCTTGTCAAAGAAGGTGGCACTACCGTCTCCGGATACGGCCGCCCTGAAGGAATCTGCTAATAGAAAGCAGGAGGCTATCCTGAAGTCTATATATACACACACAGGTGTTATACTGAGACCAGCTATTGCTTCAGCATGGATGTGCAGTGCTGCAGCTGCGTGGTCAGATTCCCTGCCGGGAAATATTGATACCCTAGACAGGGACACTATATTGCTAACCGTAGAGCATATTAAAGACGCACTCTTATACATGAGGGATGCACAGAGGGATATTTGCCGGCTGGCATCTAAAATAAGTGCAATGTCCATTTCTGCCAGGAGCGGGTTATGGACTCGGCAGTGGACAGGAGATGCAGATTCTAAAAGGCACATGGAAGTTTTGCCTTATAAGGGTGAGGAGTTGTTCGGGGATGGTCTCTCGGACCTCGTTTCCACAGCAACAGCTGGGAAGTCTACATTTTTACCCCATGTTCCCTCACAGCCAAAGAAAGCACCGTATTATCAGGTACAGTCCTTTCGGCCCAATAAGGGCAAGCGGGTTAAAGGCGCGTCCTTTCTGCCCAGAGGCAGAGGTAGAGGGAAAAAGCTGCAGCATACAGCCAGTTCCCAGGAGCAAAAGTCCTCCCCCGCTTCCTCTAAGTCAACAGCATGACGCTGGGGCTCCACAGGCGGAGCCAGGTACGGTGGGGGCCCGTCTCAAAAATTTCAGCGATCAGTGGGCTCGCTCACGGATGGATCCCTGGATCTTTCAAGTAGTATCTCAGGGGTACAAGCTGGAATTCGAGACGTCTCCCCCCCCCCCCCCCCCCCGCCGTTTCCTCAAATCTGCCTTGCCAACAACTCCCTCAGGCAGAGAGGCAGTGTTAGAGGCAATTCACAAGCTGTATTCCCAGCAGGTGATAGTAAAGGTGCCCCTACTTCAACAAGGACGTGGTTACTATTCCACAATGTTTGTGGTACCGAAACCGGACGGTTCGGTGAGACCCATTTTAAATTTGAAATCCTTGAACACATATATAAAAAAATTCAAGTTCAAGATGGAATCGCTCAGGGCGGTTATTGCAAGCCTGGACGAGGGGGATTACATGGTATCACTGGACATCAAGGATGCTTACCTGCATGTCCCCATTTACCATCCTCACCAGGAGTACCTCAGATTTGTGGTACAGGATTGTCATTACCAATTCCAGACGTTGCCGTTCGGTCTATCCACGGCTCCGAGGGTCTTTACCAAGGTAATGGCCGAAATGATGATACTCCTTCGAAAGAAGGGAGTTTTAATTATCCCGTACTTGGACGATCTCCTGATAAAGGCGAGGTCCAGGGAGCAGTTGTTGGTCGGGGTAGCACTATCTCGGGAGGTGCTACAACAGCACGGCTGGATTCTAAATATTCCAAAGTCACAGCTGGTCCCTACGACACGTCTACTGTTCCTGGGGATGGTTCTGGACACAGAACAGAAAAAAGTGTTTCTCCCGGAGGAGAAGGCCAAGGAGCTGTCATCTCTAGTCAGAGGCCTCCTAAAACCGAAACAGGTGTCGGTGCATTACTGCATGCGGATCCTGGGAAAGATGGTAGCTTCCTACGAAGTGATTCCATTTGGCAGGTTCCATGCAAGAACCTTTCAGTGGGACCTGTTGGACAAGTGGTCCGGATCGCATCTTCAGATGCATCGGCTGATAACCCTGTCTCCAAGGACCAGGGTGTCTCTGCTGTGGTGGCTGCAGAGTGCTCATCTTCAAGAGGGCCGCAGATTCGGCATACAGGACTGGGTCCTGGTGACCACGGATGCCAGCCTTCGAGGCTGGGGGGCAGTCGCACAGGGAAGAAACTTCCAAGGACTATGGTCAAGTCAGGAGACTTCCCTGCACATAAATATTCTGGAGCTGAGGGCCATTTACAATGCCCTAAGTCAGGCAAAACCCCTGCTTCAAAACCATCCGGTACTGATCCAGTCAGACAACATCACGGCGGTCGCCCATGTAAACCGACAGGGCGGCACGAGAAGCAGGACGGCGATGGCAGAAGCCACAAGGATTCTCCGATGGGCGGAAAATCACGTGTTAGCACTGTCAGCAGTGTTCATTCCGGGAGTGGACAACTGGGAAGCAGACTTCCTCAGCAGGCACGACCTCCACCCGGGAGAGTGGGGACTTCATCCAGAAGTCTTCCAACTGATTGTAAACCGTTGGGAAAGGCCACAGGTGGACATGATGGCGTCCCGCCTAAACAAAAAGCTAGAAAGATATTGCGCCAGGTCAAGAGACCCGCAGGCGATAGCTGTGGACGCTCTAGTGACACCGTGGGTGTACTGGTCGGTTTAGGTGTTCCCTCCTCTTCCTCTCATACCAAAGGTACTGAGGATAATAAGGAGAAGAGGAGTAAGAACTATACTCATTGTTCCGGATTGGGCAAGAAGAGCTTGGTACCCGGAACTTCAAGAAATGATGTCAGAGGACCCATGGCCTCTGCCGCTCAGACAGGACCTGCTGCAGCAGGGGCCCTGTCTGTTCCAAGACTTACCGCGGCTGCGTTTGACGGCATGGCGGTTGAACACCGGATCCTGAAGGAAAAGGGCATTCCGGAGGAAGTCATTCCTACGCTGATTAAAGCTAGGAAAGAAGTAACCGCAAACCATTATCACCGCATATGGCGAAAATATGTTGCGTGGTGTGAGGCCAGGAAGGCCCCAACGGAAGAATTTCAGCTGGGCCGTTTCCTGCACTTCCTACAGTCAGGGGTGACTATGGGCCTAAAATTGGGTTCCATTAAGGTCCAGATTTCGGCTCTATCGATTTTCTTCCAGAGAGAACTGGCTTCACTACCTGAAGTTCAAACTTTTGTTAAGGGAGTGCTGCATATTCAGCCCCCTTTTGTGCCTCCAGTGGCACCTTGGGATCTCAACGTGGTGTTGGATTTCCTAAAGTCACATTGGTTTGAGCCACTTAAAACCGTGGAATTGAAGTATCTCACGTGGAAAGTGGTCATGTTGTTGGCCTTGGCTTCGGCCAGGCGTGTATCAGAATTGGCGGCTTTGTCATGTAAAAGCCCTTATCTGATTTTCCATATGGATAGGGCAGAATTGAGGACTCGTCCCCAATTTCTCCCTAAGGTGGTATCAGCCTTTCATCTGAACCAACCTATCGTGGTGCCTGCGGCTACTAAAGACTTGGAGGCTTCCAAGTTGTTGGACGTAGTCAGGGCCCTGAAAATTTATGTTTCCAGGACAGCTGGAGTCAGAAAGACTGACTCGCTATTTATCCTGTATGCGCCCAACAAGTTGGGTGCACCTGCTTCAAAGCAGACTATTGCTCGCTGGGTCTGTAGTACGATTCAGCTTGCACATTCTGCGGCTGGACTGCCGCATCCTAAATCAGTGAAAGCCCATTCCACGAGGAAGGTGGGCTCTTCTTGGGCGGCTGCCCGAGGGGTCTCGGCTCTACAACTTTGCCGAGCAGCTACTTGGTCGGGGTCAAACACATTTGCTAAATTCTACAAGTTTGACACCCTGGCTGAGGAGGACCTAGAGTTTGCCCATTCGGTGCTGCAGAGTCATCCGCACTCTCCCGCCCGTTTGGGAGCTTTGGTATAATCCCCATGGTCCTTACGGAGTCCCAGCATCCACTTAGGACGTCAGAGAAAATAAGAATTTACTCACCGGTAATTCTATTTCTCGTAGTCCGTAGTGGATGCTGGGCGCCCATCCCAAGTGCGGATTGTCTGCAATACTTGTATATAGTTATTGTTTAACTAAAGGGTTATTGTTGAGCCATCTGTTGAGAGGCTCAGTTGTTATCATACTGTTAACTGGGTATTGTATCACGAGTTATACGGTGTGATTGGTGTGGCTGGTATGAGTCTTACCCAGGATTCAAAATCCTTCCTTATTGTGTCAGCTCTTCCGGGCACAGTATCCTAACTGAAGTCTGGAGGAGGGTCATAGTGGGAGGAGCCAGTGCACACCAGTTAGTCTAAAGCTTTCTTTTAGTTGTGCCCAGTCTCCTGCGGAGCCGCTATACCCCATGGTCCTTACGGAGTCCCAGCATCCACTACGGACTACGAGAAATAGAATTACCGGTGAGTAAATTCTTATTTTATTTTCCCTTCGGAATCTGTATCTCTTGCATTGTGATATTGTGGGAACCCCGGGCAATCTGCTGCACTGGGAACATCATAGACCGTACGGTGTGTTATTTATGTGGAGGCTAGAAATACAATTATGTTACTAGTGTTTGTTATAGAAATAATATATATAATTAGCTGGAGGCCCTTAGATCCCGGGAATTTTCTGTTCATTTGGAAGAGGAAGCCAGGAATCCGTTCTGTAACAGTGATCCCTGTAATCTTCACTTCTGTTCTTCAATTCTAGAACCCATTTAGTGCCTGCGATACCGTACAACAATGGGAGGCATACATCTGAAGCCCACCGGGTGATGAAACGTTTTTAGTGGAGGTTATAATTAGTACACTCTGTATCAAGCACCAGATAATGTTCCAAAAATCTGATAGATTAAGGAAAACGGGAGTGTGTACAATATAGGTAAATCCACATATGAGGGGTCTCTCTGAAGGTGCACCCTAAATAATAGTCTTAAAGGAACAGGAGAAAAGGGGTGTGGGACTCAAGGTCGACACCTAACATAGGTCGACATGAACAAAAGGTGGACATAAGTTTTTATTATTATTTTGGTGTCGTTTTCTCTGTAACATGACCAGGAACCCTAATTAGTGTACCGCGTCCCCTCGCATACTTCAGGCAAGGTGTGAAAATATGAAAAACTCATGTTGACCTTTTTCCACGTCGACCTATTTCAGGCGTCGACCTAAGGCATGTCGACCGATTGGTGTCGACCTAAGTAGTGTCAACCTTTTTTGGTGTCAACCCGGAGTCCAGATACCGTGGAAAAGAACTCTCTTTTGTGGGGGAACTCCGCTTATGTTTTTGTTTCATGTAGTTACAAGATCACAAAACAAAATCAGCAAAAAGTCTCAATGTGAAAAAAACAATTAGTGGGCACACTTTCTGGGTACCCATTAGTTATTGCGCTTGTCGCACCCAATCAGACTGTGTTTAGCCACGTAAAACAGCTAAACCCGTCTGAAGTCCTGGTTAGGCCGCCTAAACGGGAGGGTGTCGGGGTCCTGGAGCTTGGGGTGCCAGCGGTCAGAATACTGTCTGACCTTATTCAATTTTATCGGAAATTTATTGGAGACCAATCTATTGATGTGTCTCCTTTTAGACAACTACGGGGACCTGATCGGTGTTGTGCGAATTGGCCAGGCGGGCGATTATCGAATGACTGCGCATGCGTACGGATCGTAGGACACACGCACGAGACCAAACTGCAAAATAATTCAGCGTCTTTTTTAATCGCTAGGCGTATATAAGGTGATTGACAGGAAGAGGACGTTTGTGGGTGGTAACTGGTCGTTTTCTGGGAGTGCCGGGAAAAACGAAGGCGTACCCAACCGTTTTCTGGGCGGGTGTGTGACATCAGCTCCGACCCCGATCGGCCTGTGTGTATCGCACTGTAGGAGTAAGTCCCGGGCTGCGCACAGACTGGAGAAATCATTTGATGGTGAGTGAGTTGCGAACGGATTTGCAGCTGGCCGGCGCTCGCACAGATTTCCGCACGGCGTACGCAGACTTGCCCGGGGCGGGTATTCACTCTGTCTGGGCGGTGACTATCCGATCGCAAACCTCTGCAAATTCACAGAGGAGCAATCAGGTCTGAATCAGGCCCTATAAACTATACTTCTATCCCAGGGGATATTAGGGGAGCAGCTTTATTTGTTTGTACCTCTGGAGCAGGGTAATTATATAACCCTCCTATATATAATATATGAGGTGTCAGCTACCTTATGCGTCTCCTGCTTTGTGTCCTCCTTTGTGGACATCTGACAGCATTCTCTCCCTGGTCCTAGTGACCTCCTACCCTTCATTGGTGGCTCTGGCTGCATCCCGTTACAGTCTGTCTCATGAACGTGCCAGCCTGTGCGTTGTCACCTTGCGGTCCTGACTGCAGTGTGTTCTTGTTAAAGGTGTGATTCTGCTGTGTAATCATGTGGCAGGTGAATGAGTGATGGAGTCGTACAGGACACTAATCCCTTTCCCCTATCTCCCAGCCATGGTGCCACTCCTTACTACAGTACATCCCTATGATGTACAATGAGTCAGAGAGAGCCTCGTCTACTGTTCATTCTGTGTTACTTACTAAGGGTTACTTCTAAGTGTGCAAATAGTACACACTGCGCTAAGTATTTGCGCTGCAGGCGACGCACGCAGAGTGTACGTTAGGGTGTAGGAGAACTGAGCCTGTAACAGTCCGCCCAGTCAATGCTTAGCTATGTATTGTATACCCTGCTGTCCCTCCAACACTACAGTATATTGCTGTTATCACACTGGTTATGTAAAGTATTGTAACAACATTTCAACTAAACCACCATTATTGTGTTCAGTCAACCAGACAATCGTCATCGTCACAAAAGTCTAGACGTCTAGGTATTGCGACAGGCGGTCGTAAGCTGAGCAGACTATTGACAGGGGCTCGTTGGGGATGTCTTCTTATATCTGGTGGCGACTAACCTACAACATAAAATATGTATGTGTATATATATCAATGTATACATCCGGCACTCGGTATGAAAAAAGCATATGCCTGGGTGCCTTCCTTAGATTAATTCAGGTAGCATGCCTTTCCCACCTGTGGCTCAGGTATATCTGGAAAGGACAGAGGCGGCACTCCAAGGACTTTGAAAAATAATTTATGTGCAAAGCATAGCAAATCAAAAAGTGTACAAACAATCAAAAAGACATGGAGGTCTTACAACGTTTCAAGGCAGCAAGCCTTTTCTTCAGGTAAGGTGACCCATGTAGAGTGTGTAGTGAAAAGCAGCGAAAACCATATGTGTGTATATATATATATATATATATATATATATATATATATATATATATATATATATATATATATATATATACAAACAGAAAGTTCAGTTTTACTTCTGTTGGTATATATATATATATATATATATATATATATATATAAAATATGCCCACATGAAGAAAACGAGTGAAAGTGCTACATATATTTAGCGTCAGACATCATCATGGGCTCCTGTGACCCCCTTCTCGTGGGCTTTCAGGGGCCCATCTCCTCCCTGTGGCCCCACTCTCCTCCTTGTGGGTTTCCTGTGCCACCACCTCTTCCTGTAAGGCCTTGTGTGGCCCCTCCTCCACCTCTCAGGTCTCTCTGTGTCTTTGCCCTCTGAACCGCACATTAATATTTATTATCATTAGTAGTTGTAGCTATAGTGTAAATGCCTGTTGTGTCTATAACGAGCAGGATCGTCACACGTCCCTCGTATTTGCAATTCAATGAAGCGTTTAAACAATCGCAGTCCTGATTGGCTGTCTGAGGTCATGAGGGCTGCGCTTGTCAATGTATCACCCCAATACGCCTCTGCGGATGGCCAAAATCCCTGCTGAGCGTTCATTTCTATGACGCGTATTTACGGCACGTACAATAAGAGAGGTTCTTCCTTTTCGTGCCGTTGTAAGCATGCATGCAAACATTTGCAGATCAAAGCTAACTTATATACAGTAATCGGACAATTCAGATATTACCCTCCCCTATAGAATGTGAGCGCTCATGAGCAGGGCCCTCTGCCCTCATGGGCTATACCTTCTCTTGCTGAGACTATCTTCTACTCCATACTCCCTATGGCAGCACCTAATACTCGGTTTCTGCTACCATGATGCTTCTTTCACCATGTATTTGTCGGGTGGTATTCATGTGACCACCGGTCAGCTGACCGACAGTCACATGACCTCCTCCACCAGCCCGACGGGTCACTATCCCGATGGTCGGCATGCCGACCAACAGGGACTATTTCCACTCGTGGGTGTCCACGACACCCATAGAGTGGGAATAGAACCCGTGGTGACCGCAGGTCGCCACCAAGCCCGCAAGGGGCTGGCTGCACTCGCCCCTCCCCGCCGGGATCCGGCGTCGGTAAGCTGACCGCCGGTCAGCCGTACTACACCCGTGTTTGTCCTACGCTGTCCTGTACTGTAAGTCGCTGTTTTGCTCATTGGTTTATGTGCTTTGTAAGGCGCTGCAGAACCCTTGTGGCGCCATATAAATGAAGGATAATAATCTGTTGTTTTTATTCCAGGTTCACTGATCGGTCATGGCGTCTTCGTTACCCAGGACGCTGGGGGAACTCCAACTTTATAGGATATTACAAAGAGCCAACCTGCTCTCTTACTTTGATGCCTTCATACAGCAGGGGGGTGATGACGTTCAGCAGCTGTGCGAAGCCGGAGAAGAGGAGTTCTTGGAGATAATGGCACTGGTTGGGATGGCCAGCAAGCCTCTCCATGTTAGGAGACTGCAGAAGGCGCTGAGAGATTGGGTCACCAACCCTGGCGTGTTTAACCAGCCGCTAACATCCTTACCAGTCAGCAGCATTCCAATCTATAAGCTTCCAGAATCCTCCTCCTCGTTATTGGGACTAAGCTCCAGCAGCTACGAAAGGAACAGTACCGCCAGGGAACCGCACTTGAAGATCCCGAAGTGTGCAGCCACGACGTGCGTGCAGAGCGCAGGGAAGTCGGAAGGCGCGGGGAATTCTCCGCTGCAGTTTAGCAGCGAGGGGAGGCACTGGCCGAGTCACCACACTACAGACAGTGAACACAGCCTGTCCCCTGCGGACCTCGGCTCCCCGGCATCGCCGAGAGACACCAACGAGACCTTGGACGCCGCGGCTGCGCTCTCCGTAGCCGAATGCGTTGAGAGGATGCTACTTTCGTTGCCAAAGAGTGACTTGGGTGAGGTCAGGGAAATGCTGAAGAACAACAAGAAGTTGGCAAAGATGGTCGGGCACATATTTGAAATGGCGGACAAGGATCCGCGCAAAGAAGAGGAGGTCCGCAAGTACAGTGCGATCTACGGCAGGTTTGACTCTAAGAGGAAGGATGGAAATCACTTGACTCTACATGAGGTAAGGATATAATGCATTAGGAGCCTCAAGAGTAACGTTGGTATCTATGAATACTATATGTCCTATTTCTCTAACGTCCTAGTGGATGCTGGGGACTCCGTAAGGACCATGGGGAATAGACGGGTTCCGCAGGAGACAGGGCACTTTAAGAAAGAATTTGGATACTGGTGTGCTCTGGCTCCTCCCTCTATGTCCCTCCTCCAGACCTCGGTTTGAATCTGTGCCCGGACGAGCTGGGTGCTACTTAGTGAGCTCTCCTGAGCTTGCTAAAAAGAAAGTATTTTGTTAGGTTTTTTATTTTCAGAGAGATCTGCTGGCAACAGACTCCCTGCATCGTGGGACAGAGGGGAGAGAAGCAGCCCTACTCACCGAAGATAGGTCCTGCTTCTTAGGCTACTGGACACCATTAGCTCCAGATGGATCGTACACAGGATCGCACCCTTGGTCGTCCGATCCCGGAGCCGCGCCGCCGTCCCCCTCGCAGAGCCAGAAGTCAGAAGCCGGTGTCTGAAGCAAGAAGACGTCGAAATCGGCGGCAGAAGACTTCAGTCTTCATATGAGGTAGCGCACAGCACTGCAGCTGTGCGCCATTGCTCCCACACTAACCCACGCACTCCGGTCACTGTAGGGTGTAGGGCGCAGGGGGGGGCGCCCTGGGCAGCAATTAAGAACCTCTTGGCACTGTATATATGCATGGGCCCCCGCCATATTTTTACACAGGAACGCGGGACAGAAGCCCGCCGCTGAGGGGGCGGGGCTTCTTCCTCCACTCACCAGCGCCATTTTCCTTCCACAGCTCCGCTGAGAGGAAGCTCCCCAGGCTCTCCCCTGCAGAATCACGGTAGAAGAGGGTAAAAAGAGAGGGGGGGCACATAAATTTGGTGCAAAAACAGTATATACAGCAGCTACTGGGTTAACACTAAGTTACTGTGTGATTCCTGGGTCATATAGCGCTGGGGTGTGTGCTGGCATACTCTCTCTCTGTCTCTCCAAAAGGCCTTGTGGGGGAACTGTCTTCAGATGAGCATTCCCTGAGTGTGTGGTGTGTCGGTACGCTTGTGTCGGCATGTTTGACGAGGAAGGCTATGTGGAAACAGAGCGGGAACAAATGAATGTGGGGTCGCCACCGACTGCGCCGACACCCGATTGGATGGATATGTGGAAGGTTTTAAACGATAATGTTAATTCCTTGCATAAAAGGTTGGATAAAGCTGAAGCCTTGGGGCAGTCAGGGTCTCAACCCATGCCTGATCCTATGTCGCAGAGGCCGTCAGGGTCTCAGAAGCGCCCACTATCCCAAATTGTTGACACCGATATCGACACGGATTCTGACTCCAGTGTCGATGGCGATGATGCAAAGTTACAGCCTAAAATGGCTAAAGCCATCCGCTACATGATTATAGCAATGAAGGATGTATTGCACATATCAGAGGTAAACCCTGTCCCTGACAAGAGGGTTTATATGTATGGGGAAAAAAGGCAAGAGGTGACCTTTCCCCCTTCACATGAGTTAAATGAGTTATGTGAAAAGGCTTGGGAATCTTCAGATAGGAAACTGCAGATTTCCAAACGGATGCTTATGGCGTATCCCTTCCCGCCAACGGACAGGCTACGCTGGGAAGCCTCCTCTAGGGTGGACAAAGCTCTAACACGCTTATCCAAGAAGGTAGCCCTGCCGTCACAGGATACGGCCACCCTAAAGGATGCTGCTGATAGAAAGCAGGAGGGTATCCTGAAGTCCATTTATACACATTCAGGTACCTTACTAAGGCCGGCGATTGCGTCGGCCTGGATGTGTAGTGCGGTAGCAGCATGGACAGATACCTTATCTGAGGAACTTGATACCTTGGATAAGGATACTATATTACTCACCCTGGGGCATATAAAAGACGCTGTCCTATATATGAGAGATGCTCAAAGAGACATTAGCCTACTGGGCTCTAGAATAAATGCTATGTCGATTTCTGCCAGAAGGGTCCTGTGGACTCTGCAAAGGACAGGCGATGCCGACTCAAAAAGGCACATGGAGGTTTTACCTTACAAGGGTGAGGAATTGTTTGGGGACGGTCTCTCGGACCTGGTCTCCACAGCTACGGCTGGAAAGTCAAATTTTTTGCCATATGTTTCCTCACAGCCTAAGAAAGCACTGTATTACCAAATGCAGTCCTTTCGATCACAAAAAGGCAAGAAAGTCCGAGGTGCGTCCTTTCTTGCCAGAGGCAGGGGTAGAGGAAAGAAGCTGCACAATACAGCTAGTTCCCAGGAACAGAAGTCCTCCCCGGCTTCCACTAAATCCACCGCATGACGCTGGGGCTCCACAGGCGAAGCTAGGCCCGGTGGGGGCGCGTCTCCGAAATTTCAGCCACAAGTGGGTTCACTCCCAGGTGGATCCCTGGGCTATAGAGATTGTGTCTCAGGGATACAAGCTGGAATTCGAAGAGATGCCCCCCCACCGTTACCTCAAATCGGCCCTGCCAGCTTCCCCCTTAGAGAGGGAAATAGTGTTAGCTGCAATTCACAAATTGTATCTTCAGCAGGTGGTGGTAAAGGTTCCCCTCCTTCAACAGGGAAGGGGTTACTATTCGACCATGTTTGTGGTACCGAAACCGGACGGTTCGGTCAGACCCATGTTGAAATTAAAAATCCCTGAACATATACCTGAAAAGGTTCAAGTTCAAGATGGAATCGCTCAGAGCGGTCATCGCAAGTCTGGAAGGGGGGGATTTTATGGTGTCTCTGGACATAAAGGATGCATACCTTCATGTCCCCATTTATCCACCTCATCAGGCGTACCTCAGATTTGTGGTACAGGATTGTCATTACCAATTCCAGACGTTGCCGTTTGGTCTCTCCACGGCACCGAGAATATTTACCAAGGTAATGGCGGAAATGATGGTGCTCCTGCGAAAGCAAGGGGTCACAATTATCCCATACTTGAACGATCTACTCATAAAGGCGAGGTCCAGAGAGCAGTTGCTGATCAGCGTAGCACGCTCTCGGGAAGTGTTACATCAGCACGGCTGGATTCTGAATATTCCAAAGTCGCAGCTGATTCCTACGACGCGTCTGCCCTTCCTGGGTGTGATTCTGGACACAGTCCAGAAGAAGGTTTTTCTCCCGACGGAGAAGGTTCAGGAACTCATGATACTGGTCAGAGACCTCTTAAAACCAAAACAGGTGTCAGTGCATCACTGCACGCGAGTCCTGGGAAAGATGGTGGCATCGTACGAGGCCAGTCCCTTTGGCAGGTTCCATGCGAGGACTTTTCAATAGGATCTGTTGGACAAGTGGTCCGGATCACATCTACAGATACATCGGCTGATCACCCTGTCCCCCAGGGCCAGGGTGTCTTTGCTGTGGTGGCTGCAGAGTGCTCACCTTCTCGAAGGCCGCAGATTCGACATTCAGGACTGGGTCCTGGTGACCACGGATGCAAGCCTCCGAGGGTGGGGGGCAGTCACACAGGGAAGAAATTTCCAAGGGGTGTGGTCAAGTCAGGAGACTTGCCTTCACATCAATATCCTGGAACTAAGGGCCATATACAACGCCCTTAGTCAAGCGGAGAACCTGCTTCGCGACCAATCGGTGCTCATCCAGTCAGACAACATCACCGCAGTGGCTCATGTAAACCGCCAAGGCGGCACAAGGAGCAGGGTGGCGATGGCGGAAGCCACCAGAACTCTTCGCTGGGCGGAGAATCACGTAAGAGCACTGTCAGCAGTGTTCATTCCGGGAGTGGACAACTGGGAAGCAGACTTCCTCAGCAGGCACGACCTTCACCCGGGAGAGTGGGGACTTCATCGGGAAGTCTTCACGCAGATTGCAAGTCGGTGGGAACTGCCACAAGTAGACATGATGGCATCCCGCCTCAACAAAAAGCTACAGAGGTATTGCGCCAGGTCAAGAGACCCTCAGGTGATAGCTGTGAACGCCCTGGTGACACCGTGGGTGTTCCAGTCGGTCTATGTGTTTCCTCCTCTTCCTCTCATACCCAAGGTGCTGAGAATCATAAGAAGAAGAGGAGTGAGAACAATACTCATTGTTCCGGATTGGCCAAGAAGGACTTGGTATCCAGAACTGCAAGAAATGCTCACAGAGGACCCATGGCCTCTGCCTCTAAGACAGGACTTGTTGCAACAGGGGCCCTGTCTGTTCCAAGACTTACCGCGGCTGCGTTTGACGGCATGGCGGTTGAACGCCGGATCCTAGCAGAAAAAGGCATTCCGGATGAGGTTATCCCTACGCTGATAAAGGCTAGGAAGGATGTGACGGCTAAACATTATCACCGTATATGGCGAAAATATGTTGCTTGGTGTGAGGCCAGGAATGCCCCTACGGAGGAATTCAAGCTGGGCCGTTTCCTTCACTTCCTACAGTCGGGAGTGACTTTGGGCCTAAAATTGGGTTCCATTAAGGTCCAGATTTCGGCCCTATCCATTTTCTTTCAAAAAGAACTGGCTTCTCTTCCTGAAGTTCAGACGTTTGTAAAGGGAGTGCTGCATATTCAGCCCCCTTTTGTGCCTCCGGTGGCACCTTGGGATCTTAATGTGGTGTTGAGTTTCCTGAAGTCACACTGGTTTGAGCCACTTAAAACCGTGGAGTTAAAATTTCTCACGTGGAAGGTGGTCATGCTATTAGCCTTGGCTTCGGCTAGGCGTGTGTCAGAATTAGCGGCTTTGTCACATAAAAGCCCCTATCTGGTTTTCCATATGGACAGGGCAGAATTGCGGACCCGTCCACAATTTCTGCCAAAAGTGGTGTCATCTTTTCATATGAACCAAACTATTGTGGTGCCTGTGGCTACTTGTGACTTGGAGGATTCCGAGTTACTAGATGTGGTCAGGGCTTTGAAGGTTTATGTAGCCAGAACGGCTGGAGTCAGGAAAACTGAGTCACTGTTTATCCTGTATGCACCCAACAAGCTGGGTGCTCCTGCTTCAAAGCAAACTATTGCTCGCTGGATCTGTAACACGATTCAGCAGGCTCATTCTGCGGCTGGATTGCCGCTACCAAAATCAGTGAAAGCCCATTCCACAAGGAAGGTGGGCTCTTCTTGGGCGGCTGCCCGAGGCGTCTCGGCATTACAACTTTGCCGAGCGGCTACTTGGTCAGGTTCCAACACTTTTGCAAAGTTCTACAAGTTTGATACCCTGGCTCAGGAGGACCTATTGTTTGCTCAATCGGTGCTGCAGAGTCATCCGCACTCTCCCGCCCGTTTGGGAGCTTTGGTATAATCCCCATGGTCCTTACAGAGTCCCCAGCATCCACTAGGACGTTAGAGAAAATAAGATTTTACTTACCGGTAAATCTATTTCTCGTAGTCCGTATTGGATGCTGGGCGCCCATCCCAAGTGCGGACTTCTTCTGCAATACTTGTATATAGTTATTGCTTACATAAGGGTTATGTTTGGTTGCATCAGGGTTGATCTAATGCTCCGTTGTTGTTCATACTGTTAACTGGGTAAGTTTATCACAAGTTATACGGTGTGATTGGTGTGGCTGGTATGAGTCTTGCCCTGGATTCCAAAATCCTTTCCTTGTACTGTCAGCTCTTCCGGGCACAGTTTCTCTAACTGAGGTCTGGAGGAGGGACATAGAGGGAGGAGCCAGAGCACACCAGTATCCAAATTCTTTCTTAAAGTGCCCTGTCTCCTGCGGAGCCCGTCTATTCCCCATGGTCCTTACGGAGTCCCCAGCATCCACTACGGACTACGAGAAATAAATTTACCGGTTAGTAAAATCTTATTTTTCTAATAATGTATACGGAAGCGTCGCTCCCTCCTGCACGGAGTTCTGGCCGTCTTGGGGACTGGATTATGGAAGAATAAGAGTCATCTTCTATCACTGAGTAGAGTCTCCTGTAGCCACTCGGACTCTTCAGAATAAAGAGGAGGCCAGGTTGCAGTTGTACGTATTGCTCGGGTAAGGGGGCCTCCGTCGATGATGTGGTCGAGACCAAATGCTGAATCTACTCTACGTTCTCCTGTAGGATAAGCTTAATAGCAATATTTTCTCGCAGTACATGCTGTTTTTCCCCCAATTTGCCTCTAAAATCAAATCTTATATAATTTATTTCTAACTTATTTGTATACAGGTTGAGTATCCCTTATCCAAAATGCTTGGGACCAGAAGTATTTTGGATATCGGATTTTTCCGTATTTTGGAATAATTGCATACCATAATGAGATATCATGGCGATGGGACCTAAGTCTAAGCACAGAATGCATTTATGTATCATATACACCTGATACACACAGCCTGAAGGTCATTTTAGCCAATATTTGTAATAACATTGTGCATTAAACAAAGTGTGTGTACATTGAGCCATCAGAAAACAAATGTTTCACTATCTCACTCTCAAAAAATTCCGTATTTCGGAATATTTGGATATAGGATACTCAACCTGTATTGGAAACTTCAGCTTATAGATGTCCAGTTAGCGTGAAGTTGCAAATCCCCATTCCCTGGCCGCTGTTCTATTGAAAACAAGTGTATTCATTTTAATTTGGCTCTTTTCATTAATAGTTCCAAAAGTTAAAAAAACAAAAACAAACCCATAGGCCAAAGAGACACCTAATCAGGGACAGATGTTACAGGTGTATACGTCAGAGTCTGGGGTTCAAACATCAGCACAGAACAGTCTGGTAAGTCAGGGGCAACTTAAACCGGTAGAATTGGCAAAACTAGATTCACCCACAAGTTGCACAGGGCCGACCAAACCTCTACGGGGGGGAACACAAACGCTGCTCATCCGCCTGGGGTCGTATTGCAAATCCAGAGTTTACCAAGGCAAGGTAGTATACCTGAGGATAGCTGCTCGTCTGGTATACATAAACCGCTCACTGATAGAATACATTATGAAAAGAGTATTATTATTATTATTATTAAAATCATAATTTATTCATAAGGTGCCACAAAGTCCCTGCAAAACATATCCGAATTCCGGATCATGCGTACAATATGTGACAGCTAGCCATGGTGTACAGTACAGAGCAAACTAAGAGTGTCACAGTGGCACCACGCGGTTGGTGGGAGACCAGGGCGTACCAGACAATGGCCTAATTCAGACCTGATCACAACAGCAGGGGAGGGGCGGCAGAAGTAACGTGCAGAGATAATTAGATTTGGGTGGGGTGCGGTCAAACTGAAATCTAAATTGCAGTGTAAAAATAAAGCAGCCAGTATTTACCCTGCACAGAAACAATATAACCCACCCAAATCTAACTCTCTCTGCACATGTTACATCTGCCCCACCTGCAGTGCACATGGTTTTGCCCATTAGAGGAAGATTTTGCTTTTGCGATCAGGTCTGAATTAGGCCCAATATACTGACTATTACAAATAGGCGGCGGATGAGTGGGTGCAATTTTAAGTAAATAGCGTGGCATATAGGACATGGCAGGCAGACGTGGATCATACCAGTTATGCAGGATAAGCGGGAAGGGGGCAGCTTGAGCTCAGCGTAACACCAGACAGGTGAGGAAGATGGAGAGCGGTAGACGTGGGACATAAGGTAGAGAACCCAACGCATGAGAGCTTACAGGGAGGGGGTAGTAACACTCAATAGGCAGAATGGGGACAGGTGGGGCCTGGATGGTGCTGGGGCCCAGATTAACAGCATGGGGGGGGGGGGGAATGGTAAAGGCATCAGGATTTAGTCCTTTTAGGTGGGAGAAGGCCAGGCAGATGGCCTGAAACAGCAGGGAGCATGGTATATGAGCAGAGTAGGAGCCAACGTGACCAGGCTGTGTGAGTATAGCTGCTGAGGTAGATGAGGAGGCATACGTGACGTGTGTTGGAGATCGTTGACCGAGCAGGGCAGGGAGGTGAGAGGTTGACCCTACCTGGTAGTCTAGGTGACCAGGAATGCATATGTGGGCGACTCTGTAAACTAGAACCAAATAAACCAGGTGGTGGTGAATGCCCGAGTTCTGTTTGTCGCTGAGGGAGTAATCATCCATCATAGACATACCGAAGTCTACGTGATGGAACTAATCTGACATTGGGCCTGATTCTGATTTAAGGGTCTATTTACTAAGCTTTGGATGGAGGTAATGTGGACGGAGATAAAGTACCAGCCAATCAGCTCCTAACTGCCGTGTCACAGGCTGGGTTTGAAAAATGACAGGAGCTGATTGGCTGGTACTTTATCTCCATAAATAGACTCCTTAGTTACTTTGCACCTGGGCAAATTCACATTGCACTGCAGGTGGGGCTGATGTAACGTGTGCAGAGGGTTGTGTCTGCCTCAGATCTACATTAAAGCTGCCCAGCACGTGTGGACAACATGCAGAAGCTGCCACTATTTACCCTTCAACAAAAATGTGTTTGCCCCCCCTGGCTGTGAAGGGTGGCGTGTCCTGGCGCAGAGTTACTTGCCTCCATCCCACCTCAGAATCGGGGCACTTTGACAGGAATCAGGGCTGTATTGCCCAGGTGGTGAAGGAGTGATTTGTCCTTTCATTCTCTTCTATTGTGTGGAAAGGGAACCTACGTGGGAACTACACCTCCAGCAGAGCCGGGAGATGGAGGGGGAGTGTGTTAGTATTTTATGATGAATTTCAGCCATTGGGGTGCTGTGGGGGCAGACGTTGGTGAGTTGGTACAGCTTGTCCCACGGCATAGTCTGGAGGGTTCCTTTTCACTCTCTCTATGCCTCTGTGGTGTTTGGATAAACCCGTCCTCTAGGATGAGTTAGCAAATTGCAGAAATAGTGCTTTGGGGATGCTAGTGTTCATTCTAGCACCCTGCACCTTTCAAAACACATGCAGTTCCTCTTTCCTGCCTGTGACGTCGCTCTCTGCTCTGGTGCTTCTTAGCACATTCTGGTCTGCATTTTAGTGCTGAAATACAGAGCAGAGTGTTCTGAGAAGCACCAGGGCAGAGAGTGACACCCCTGGCAGGAAAGAGGAACTGCACTTGTTTTGAAAGGTGCAGGGTGCTAGAATGAACACTAGACGCGGTGCATGCAGAGACTCTTGAGGGAGATGGATTTCTGCCGATTACCTGAAGGCTGTGGTTCCCAAACTTTCTTGAATCACGGCCCCTTTTATTTCCAGGGCACCCCTAGGCCAAGAGATTGTTGTTGAGATTCTTCTTGACTTATGTTCTGGGTGCGAAGCTGTTAGCGCGCTTGGTAACACCGCAACTAACCGACTTTCTACTTGCAGCATCAAGAGGCTGCAAGCAGAACTCGCTAGTTGTGGGCTTACCACGCAACCGACTGAAAAGATCTGGGAACTTCAACGCCACGCTGGGAAGGGAATTCTCCCCCCCCCCCATTGAAACTTTTATTTATTTTTTAATCTATTTAATCCATTTTTTTTTTTTTTTCCCTGATCTAGCTAACTGTGAATGAAGCTGCGGCTCAGCTTTGCATGAAGGACATCGCACTACTGACCCGGCGTGACGAACTCTTCACACTGGCGCGGCAGATCTCCCGGGAAGTTACCTACAAATATACCTACAGAACTACCAAGTAAGACGCGTTTAGATTCCTATTATTTATATGAAGCCGGCCGGTACACATCACTTTGCTGACCAGATTACAACACGGGGAAGAAGGTACAATACAGGGAAACTAAAGTCCATTTGGAAACAGTTGAAGATTCGTAGGAAAGACGAATCATTAGTTTAATGAAAACAGACCTAAGTGCTTCACACAATCCCGCTGCATACTGTATATAGTAACTTTACCATGTCCCTTGTGATGTAACCTGCGTTCTGTTAGAGAAACGCGTAAAAGACAGGTGCAGCTTGTGACGGCTGAGACCTGAGTTTCATATTCCGTGTCCGCATCTGCCCTGCGATATTTGCACCCATGTACTGATCCCTGGGCACTGTGACATTGGCTCATTGCTGTGCGTCTAGTTGTATTTCATCTGCTAACTACCATTATTTATACAGCCCTATAGCTGTACCCCCCGCGTCACGGGGCAATACCAGCTGCCGTAATAGGCACAGAATCCGGGCTTGTTATTCCAGTGCCGGGCACATCCAAGTACTTCCGGAGACTCCACCGTTGACCGTCACACATTGAATTAGACCATAGAGTACATAGTCGTTCTTGGAGGTATTCCAGCAGCCGCTGGTCTGACTTGGCAGGCAGAGAGCGGCTATTTGGCACGACTTGGGCAGCAGCATATGAGGATACGTCTGTATTCTCTACATCAGTCGTCCAATGCTACAGTGTGGGCCTGGTTCAGAGTTGAGCACAAGTCCGTCTGTAGAAAAATCCCGTTACTTTTACCAGATTGCGCCTCCGATTGCGACTGAGAGGATGTTACAGAGAGCCGGTGGGGTGCTCCCATGTAAGGTATGTGTTCCGCTGGCAGGGTGCAATGAATGGGATCCGGTCTGAAGATCGACAGTGTCTAGGTCGACAATGTTTAGGTCGACCACTATAGGTCGACAGTCACTAGGTCGACATGGATGGAAGGTCGACAGGGTTTCTAGGTCGACATGTGCTAGGTCGACAGGTCTAAAGGTCGACATGAGTTTTTCACATTTTTTTTCTTTTTTTGAATTTTTTCATACTTAACGATCCACGTGGACTACGATTGGAACGGTAAAGTGTGCCGAGCGAAGGCACCATGCCCGAAGCATGGCGAGCAAAGCGAGCCATGCGAGGGGACGCGGTGCACTAATTTGGGATCCCGGTCACTCTACGAAGAAAACGACACAAAAAAAAAATCCTCATGTCGACCTTTAGACCTGTCGACCTAGCACATGTCGACCTAGAAACCCTGTCGACCTTCCGTCCATGTCGACCTAGTGACTGTCGACCTATAGTGGTCGACCTAAACATTGTCGACCTAGACACTGTCGATTTGATGAACCACACCCGCAGTGAATATGCTGGCTGTCAGGATCCCGGCAAGCGGAATACCAATTCAGGAATTCCGATACCTGTTGGAATCTCGACGCCGGTACTCTAGAAGGGACAGGAGACCGACGCTGGAATCCCAACAGCCAGCATCCCGACCGCTGGAACCGCCGACGGGTTGGGTTTAGGAATTGCAGGGAGGAGGGGGGGGGGTTCAGTTTAGGCTGTGGGTATAGGGGGGTTAAAATTAGGCTGAAGGGGGGATGGGGGGGTAGGTACAGGTTTGGCTGCAGGGGAGGGAGGTTTAGGTTTAGACAGCGGGTATAGGGGGTTAGGTTTCGGCTGCAGGGAGGGGGTAGGTAAGGGTTAGGCTGCGGGGAGGGAGGGCTAGGCCCCTCCCGGGCGAATTTAGGGTCAGGCTGCGAGGAGGGAGGGCTAGGTGTAGACAGCGGGTATAGGGGGGTTAGGATTAGGCTGCAGGGGGAGGGGAGGTAGGTAAGGTTAGGCTGCAGGGAGGGAGGGTTAGGCCCCTCCTGGGGGAGGTTAGTGCCAGGCTGCAGAGGAGGGAGGGTTAGGTTTAGACAGCGGGTATCGGGGGGGTTAGGTTTAGGTACCTCCTGGGTGTGGTTAGGGTCAGGCACTAAAGGAGGAGGTTAGGTTTAGGCTGTGGGACCAGAAGGTTAGGGGGTAGGGGGATTTCTTACATCAGGATCCCAGCGTCGGTATTATGAATAACGGGAGTGCCAGCAATTGATACTGGTTCCCCGTTGGCGGAATTACAGGCTTTCCCTACATGAGCGTATGCCTCTCCTGCACCAAGTATGGGCTGTGCAGATGCGTTCTCATGGTGATGCCTACTTTCCCCAGCCTATGGCCGGAGAGACAGAAATGTAAGGCCGGAACCGAATTCCGACACCTGTGATACTGTTTTCTCTAATTTATGTACATTCACATCTGGCAGATGCTGTATTTAGAATGGAGAAATAGTAGATACTAATTCTTTTACGTCCTAGAGGATGCTGGGGACTCCAAAAGGACCATGGGGTATAGACGGGATCCGCAGGAGACATGGGCACTTTAAGACTTTAAATGGGTGTGAACTGGCTCCTCCCTCTATGCCTCTCCTCCAGACCTTAGTTATATCCTGTGCCCAGAGAGACTGGACACTCACAGGGGAGCTCTACTGAGTTTCTCTGTAAAAAAGACTTTTTGTTAGGTTTTTTGTGTTCAGGGAACACTGCTGGCAACAGGCTCCCTGCAGCGTGGGACTGAGGGGAGAGAAGTCAGACCTACTTCTGTGAGTTCAAAGGCTCTGCTTCTTAGGCTACTGGACACCATTAGCTCCAGAGGGTCCGATCACTTGGTGCGCCTAGCTGTTCGTTCCCGGAGCCGCGCCGTCACCCCCCTCACAGAGCCAGAAGTTAGAAGCCGGATGAGTATTAAGAAGACAGGAAGACCTCAGTGACGGCAGAAGACTTCAGTACGGAGGTACCGCGCAGCGGTAGCGCTGCGCGCCATGCTCCCACACACATACGGCGGCACTTGCAGGGTGCAGGGGGGGCGCCCTGAGCAGCATGATTACTGAAGTTTTTAGAATAAAACTGGCAAAAATATATATATTGGAAGTGCCTAGGCACTAGATATAGCCCCTGCCAGTATAAATAATTTGAATTTGAGCGGGACTACATCGCGCCGGTGAGGGGGCGTGGCTTAGCCCTCACAGCTTACCAGTGCCATTTTCTCTTCACATGAGGCAGAGACGCTGGCCCGGACCTCCACACTCCTGCACAAGTAACAGGGTGCAAAACGGGGGAGGGGGGGGGGGCACAGTAAATTGGTGCTATTATCACTTGATAAACACAGCGCAAACAGGTCTGAGGCAGTGTGTATTTGGTCTCAGTACCGGGATAGGCGCTGGGGTGTGTCTCTAACAGGCTTTCTGTGGGTCTGTCCCCTATAGCCAGTGTGTTGGTGCGTGTCGGTACGTGTATATCGACATGTCTGAGGCTGAGCGCTCCTCCCCGGAGGAGGTTACAGTGGGGGCGGATAAGGCGCTGGGAGTGACTCTGTCGGCACCGCCGACTGCTGATTGGGTGGATTTGTTGAGTACGTTGAATGCAAATGTGGCGTTATTGACTAAAAGGCTGGATAAATCTGATTCTCAGACCCAAACATGTAGGAAATCCATGGAGGACGCCTTGTCTCAGGTCCAGACCCCCTCAGGGTCACAAAAGCGTTAATTTACCCAGATGGCTGATACTGATACCGACACGGACTCTGACTCCAGTGTCGACTATAGTGAGGCCAGTTAAAATCCGACACTGGTTAAGAGTATTCAGTACATGATTGTGGCAATTAAAGACGGTTTACATATTACAGAAGTGCCTACTGTTCCTGATACAAGGGTTTGTTTGTATAAGGGTAAAAAACCTGAGGTGACGTTTCCCCCCTCTCATGAGCTGAACACTCTTTGTGAAAAAGCTTGGGAATCTCCTGACAAAAGGTGGCAGATTCCCAAGAGAATTTTAATGGCATATCCTTTACCCTCTGAGGACAGGGAAAAGTGGGAGTCATCTCCCAATGTGGACAAGGCTCTATCAAGACTGTCCAAAAAGGTGGCGCTTCCGTCTCCTGACACGGCTGCCCTAAAGGACCCTGCGGATTGTAAGCAGGAAACTACCTTAAAATCCATTTATGTTACTACGGGTGCGCTGCTCAGACCTGCAGTGGCGTCGGCATGGGTGAGTAGCGCTATTGGTAAGTGGGCAGATAACTTGGCATCTGACATGGATACCCTGGATAGGGATAGCATTCTTTTGACTCTCGGTTATATCAGGGACGTTGCAGCTTACCTAAAGGATGCGGCGAGGGATATTGGTCTCTTGGGATCAAGGGCCAATGCCATGGCAGTCTCGGCCAGGAGAGCACTGTGGATTCATCAATGGAATGCTGATGCCGACTCTAAGAAAGCTATGGAGGCTCTCCCGTAGAAAGGTGGTGTCTTGTTTGGTGACGGCCTCGCTGATCTGGTGTCTACGGCTACCACGGGTAAGTCATCATTTCTTCCTTATGTCCCTGCACAACAGAAAAAGACGCCTCACTATCAGATGCAGTCCTTTCGGCCCAATAAATACAAAAAAGGACGAGGGTCGTCCTTCCTTGGCTCTAAAGGTAGAGGAAGGGGAAAAAGGTCGCCTGCTGTGCCAGGTTCCCAGGAGCAGAAGTCCTCCCCGACTTCTGCCAAGTCCACCGCATGACGCTGGGGCTCCTCTACGGGAGTCCGTACCGGTGGGGGCACGTCTCCGGCTCTTCAGTCAGGTCTGGTTTCACTCGGGCCTGGATCCTTGGGTGTTGGAAATAGTGTCCCAAGGGTACAAACTGGAGTTTCAAGACGTGCCCCCCCACCGATTTTTCAAATCAGCCTTGCCAGTTTCTCTGCCAGAAAGGGAAGTAGTGTGCGCTGCGATACAAAAGCTGTGTCACCAGCGTGTCATTGTCACGGTACCCCCGTCTCAACGGGGAGAAGGGTTTTATTCGAGCCTGTTTGTCGTACCAAAGCCGGATGGCTCGGTCAGACCGATCCTGAACCTAAAATCCCTCAATCTATATTTGAAAAGTTTCAAGTTCAAGATGGAGTCTCTTCGAGCGGTGATCTCCAGTCTGGAAGGGGGGGATTTTATGGCGTCAGTCGACATAAAAGATGCCTACTTACATGTCCCAATATATCCTCCACATCAAGCTTTCCTGAGGTTTGCTGTTCAGGATTGTCATTACCAATTTCAGACGTTGCCGTTTGGTCTTTTCACGGCTCCGAGGGTCTTCACCAAAGTAATGGCGGAAATGATGGTGCTCCTACGCAAGCAGGGTGTCACAATTATCCCGTACTTGGACGATCTCCTGATAAAGGCGAGATCAAAAGAGCCGTTGCTGAAAAACGTTGCGCTCTCCCTGACAGTTCTGCAACAACATGGTTGGATCCTAAATTTGCCAAAATTACAGTTGATGCCAACGACACGGCTGTCTTTCTTGGGCATGATCCTGGACACGGTACTGCAGAGAGTATTTCTCTCAGCGGAAAAAGCTCTGGAAATCCAGAACATGGTCAAGGAGATACTGAAACCGGCAAGTGTGTCGATTCATCAATGCACTCGAGTGCTGGGGAAGATGGTTGCAGCCTACTCAGCCATTCCATTTGGCAGGTTTCATGCCCGGGTGTTTCAGTGGGACCTGTTGGACAAGTGGTCCGGGTCTCACCTGCACATGCACCGGAAACTAAGCCTATCTTCCAGGACCAGAATATCTCTCCTGTGGTGGCTTCAAAGTTCTCACCTCCAAGAGGGACGCAGGTTCGGGATCCAGGATTGGGTCCTGGTGACCACGGATGCAAGCCTCCGGGGTTGGGGAGTGGTCACACAGGGAAAAAATTTCCAGGGAAAATGGTCAAGCCAGGAAGCTTGTCTGCACATAAACGTTCTGGAATTAAGAGCCATCTACAATGGCCTTCTACAAGCGGAACACTTTCTTCGAGGTCTACCTGTCCTGATTCAGTCAGACAACGTAACAGCAGTGGCGTA